>NC_059419.1:5806325-5878825 GCF_905220565.1 Melitaea cinxia | reverse complement strand
TTTATTTGAGTTTGTCACAATTGGAATTTCTTAATTTTATTTTTATTTCCTTAATTTCTACAATTCCGAAGTTTAAATTTGTCATATAAATCCAAAAGAACTAAACTAATTTATAAAACGGTTGTTTCAGGTTTTGGCTAATGAACTGTCAAAATGTTAGTGATGCGACTAAATTGGCTACAGAATTGTACAGGTAAGTCAGAGTACTTATCTACTCAATAGACTCAGTAGAATACAATATGTTGTGTATTGCTATGATTTCTTCGGGTTTTGAGCAAACTATAATTTGTTTATTTGAAAAAAGAAACTTAATTTATTTAAAAAAAAAAAAAAAACAATTTTCCCTATAGACAATTTTTTACTTTGACTTCGAATTGAACTCTTGAATAAATTATAACGCTTGTAAAATCTTTCAGGGAGATGCTACTAGTGCCATTTGAAGTGCGTATCGTGGTCCTGGGCAAGCGACTGGACGCGCTGGAAGGCCGTCTTCTTGTACTGTACATCACAGACCGGTACGCGTACGACACACTGCTACATCAGGTATGTTTGCCTCGTTAGGCCTTGTCTGTCCTCGACTGGCCCCGTATAACCTTTTATGGCCTTACCTGACCCCTAAATAAAATGAAGTGAAAATATTTATTATGTCATATAAAGGTTATTAATGAACGCAAAAAAATTGTAAATTAAAAAAAAAACTTTATCTTTTAGCCACTTAGCTACAGATCCGCTCTGTCTGTGGTAACGTTTATTTTTCAATTTTTAATTGTATGTTACTGTTTTTTATACCAAAAAATAATTAAAGTAATATTTTCTAAAATTATTAAAACACAAGGAGCAATCCACAAGATGTAACAAATTAATTTTTTCCATAGGAGCATTACACAGAAGTTGCCCACTCAACTGCAGTAAAATTCTTGGATGGCAAGCCAATTTATCTAGAGTTTTCTGGAAACTTAGTGCCAGTTACCAAATCTGGCACTCAGCCCACTTTTACATTTGAGGTATGTTAAAAACGTTTCTTTAACATAAAAATATAGAGCCAATTTTACGTAAATCTCTGCTGGTAGTCCTCCTAGGTGAAGATAACAGCCCTATATTTCCTAAATTTAACTCAAACAACGTGAAAATGTCAGGATATTTGTCACCTTATTCGCTGATGATGAATGACCTGTATCAAATAATATTTTTCTAGGCATTCAAAGACAACCGGGTAGAGTTCACGGTACGAGTAAAACATCACGAGGAGAATCCATCCGGCAGAATATATTTCATGAATGAACCTAAGGTAAATGAAATCCTCCTTTACCGTTGCTGTGAAATCGCAATGAATAAGTGTATTTTCTACGTGACATTGGCGAAATCATCTGTGCTCATTTGGCACTATTGAAAGCCATTTTAAGAAGAAGAAGAAGATAAATGTAACATATTAATTGTTGACATGACTGTATCAAAAGATTATTTTTATAACAAATATAAAAACAAAATCAGGTTTGATATAAACATGATTTAAAAAGTTTATATATATGTGGTTACGCCACATATCTAATTTAATGTCTAATTGAACACTACAGGCGGCGAAGGGCGAGCAGGCGCCCAGTCCCGCGTGTGTACTGGACGTGTCCCTTCCGGAACGCATCGCGCCCCGCGCTGCCAAGAGCCACCTCGACTGCCTCAACCTCGACCAGTCCGGTGAGTCACTCTTACACAAATACACACACATACACTGACTATAATACAATCACGTTTGTAAATTAGACTTAACTCTCGCACACGTTCATACACAAGTGGACTGGTACGTTTCCAAAATAAACCTAAAAAGGGATTTAATATACCTAATACATCTTACAGTTTCATATTGACATTTGTTTTTCTAATCTAACCCATTTTTCTGTTATAGGATTTGATGCGCTTAAGGACGAGCTAAGTTTCCACTGGGGTGATCACAACCATAGCGTGGGTCCGCCTCCCATACCTCAAGACCAACCCGCCCTACAACTCAATGGACACGTTAGTACTTTAAACCTTACTTGATATATTAGTGTTATTGTAGTTTTGTGGTAGTAGCCATTCAGTGGGTACATAATGTTCAATCTTAGTTATCAATGGTAGTTAAGTTTTCTTTATAGTAACGTACGATTTTAGTCAAAGTAGTGTGTTACAAGAAAAGTTTTAATACTTGTTTTTTATCTTGTAATGAAGTATAACTTAACGTCGGTCAACTTATGTTTCATGGCAATTAAATTATTAATTTCGCAAACCACTGATTAAATTTTAACAATTTTTTAGTCAAAGTAGCAAATTAAGAAGAAATTGTCAAAATGAAAAGTTTAATTCATCATAAGCTACAATCAAATTTATTAGTAATTATTACTTTGTAAATGCTTAAGAATATCATTGAATGATCATGAAATAGTTTTGCTAAGTTTTCATGTCATCTAATTTAAGCTATTTCGCCAGGATAAAACTATTGCTAACGGTGATGTCAAATACACAACGAAAGAAACAGACAAGGACGACAAAACACATGGTAAGTATATCAATGAGAAATTCCAAATTAATATATACAATCTTTAATTGGAATTAAAATTATTACAACTAGTATTCAATTATAAAGATGTATTCTGATTTGAATAATTATTTATCATACAAAATTTAGGTTTTATCGAAAATTAAAGTGAAGGAAACACTAGAAATAATCGAAATCTAGGGATTGTATTTATTCACATAATATTATAGTTTATTTGGCGGTCTTTTGACGACAGAAGTTCTGAACTTCTTAAATATAAGTTAAAGTGTGCATATGATCTTGGTGATGACTGCACAAACTTGACTAACTTCTACCCACAGCCTAATGCACATTCTTATGTGACTGACGACCGCATTGTATTTTAGATGTAAAGTATACATTAAGAACCTAAACACTCATTAAAGTTTATACATCTCATGCTCGATTTCACATCTTCATTTATACACGTAGATTATGCTTGTGCTACAAACATAGTTGAGACAATTTTAAATAATGTTTACCTATAATTAAAACGTACAAGATTTTTATACATTTTACCCGACTACAGACTTCGAAGATTTATTGTAAGTACGTAAATTTTTAGAGTAATAAATAACTTATTCCAGTAAACGGTGACACTCTGCACGTTGATTCAAATAAAACGAAAGCCACGTTTGATTCTGATGAAGATAAAACTCCCATGAATACTCTCGAAAAAGGCAAAAAGAAGTCTGAGGGAGGTTCTTTCTTAGGCGGTCTCGCTGGTAAAGTTAAAAATGTATTTGGTCACAGTGAAGATAAAGAAGACAGTAAGGAATCCTCTCCTAAACCCCAACCCAAACCAAGAGAATCCAAAGAGAAGACCCCTCCTAAACCTGCACCAAGACTTATTACCGAAGATTTGCTAGAAAAGGTCGACGATATGTTTAAAGATGTACATTCTAAACGACACCTAAAAGACGAAGACGATGTCGACAGCAAAGTATATGCAACTAAACTTATAGTAGACGAAGAAAATCCTAATGATATAAAAAATAAAACTGAAGAAGTATACCATCAATACGAACACATGCAACCAGTAGAAACACCTTTAATTTGCAAGAAAAGTGATCCGTTCCAATTTTACACAGACTGCTGTGAGGGCAAATTTAGGAAAGGTGAAAAACATCGCCATGATGAAACTTCTAATTTAACAGATAGAATCGAACAAGTCAAGTTTACTGCACATGAAAAACTTCAAGAAGTTAGTGAAAGTGCCGAGAATAATTCAAAAGAAGCTTTAGATAAAGTAAAGAAGGAACAGGAAAATATTTTGCAACAAGCCAATGAGGTCACAGAGGACATACTAGTAAAATCAGAAAATATTAAAAACGATTTGATTAATAAGAAAGAAGATTTAAAGTCTAATATTGAAGACAGTGTGCAAATAGCTAATAACAAGTTCGACGATATCAAAGAATCAGTCGAAAAGGCAAAGGAGGATGCATATTCTAGTGCTGTTGGGATTAAATCTAAAGTTGATTCGAGTGTTGAAAATGTAAAGTCTTCCGCAAATAATGCCGTAAATAATGTAGCTGAAAATGCTAACAACACTAAGGAAAAAATTAAAGACAAAGCTCATGAGCTTGATTTTGCTGCAATGGAAATAGCTGAGGAAATGAAATTAAGAGGACACGATAAGTTGTCAATGCTAGGTAAAACATTTGAAGATACAACAAATGACATTAGTCATAAAACTAAAGATGGCGCCAATGCAGTAAATGAAAAAATGAATGATATTAAAGATAGCTTAGATAAAACATCTCATAATATTCAAACTGGTACAGCACATCAAGCTGAAAACGTTAAGGAAACAGCAATCAATATTGAAAATAAAATAAACAATAAATCAAATAATGCCAAAAAAGCTACTAAAGATACTATTGACGACTTAAAAGATGCTACTAAAGAAAAAGTTAATGAAATAAATGAATCGATTGATGTTGCTAAAAATAAAGGTCAAGAAATAGCAGGTGATGTGAAATCCAAAGCAAAAGATAAGAAAGATAAAGTTAAATCAGAAGCTAAAAAGAAATCTAAAGAGGGAAAGAATTTCTTTACAGGACTTGTTCATAATATTTTCGGAGAAAAAGATAAAATAGAGAATGAAGTTATTGAAAAGGTTGCTGACGCTAAAGATTCAGTAAGTGAATTAGCAAATAAAGCGTCAGAAACTAAAGAAAACGTGGAAAATAATATTACCAAGGAAGAAGAAAAAATAATAAAAGATGCTGAAGTTATCGTTCAAAGTGCAAAAGTAAAAACGGATGAATTATTAGAAAAAGCGAAAGAGACAAAAGAAAAAACCGTCAATAACGCGCAAGATAAAACAAATCAATTAGCAGGTGACATTGAAAACAAAACAAAAGATGCCATTAAAGTTGCACAAGCCCAAGCCAATAATACTGTAGAAAGTCTCCATGATAAAAAAGACGAACTAGTTCATGATGCTCAGGAGATAAGCGAAAATGTCTTGAAAAATGTTCACGACAAAACAGATAAACTTGTTAAAAATATTGGGGACAAAAAAGATGAAACATTACAGTTTGCACAAGATGCAAAAAATAATATTGTGGACACTTTTGTAAATAAAAAACAGGAAGTATATCAAAGTGCGGATGAAAAAATGGACGAACTTCTGAAAGTCGGACAAAAAAAGAAAGATGATGTAGTAGGTAACTTGCAAAACAAAAGTAATGAAATAAAAGAGAATTTAGAAGAGAAGAAAAATACGTTAGACGATGCCATTGTCAATAAAAAAGATGAAATAGTGAAAACTTTTAACGATAACACAGAACTTGTTAAACAAAAACTTGGACAATCAAAAGTTGCTGTAGAGGCTGCCATAATTAAAAAGAAAGACGACGTAATAGACACCAAAAATGCTTTACAAGAATCGGCAGAAGATAGATTAAATAGGATAAGGCAAGAAGCTGAACAAACAACAGAAGAAATCAAAAGATCTGCCGAGGAGGTTCTCAATGCAGCTGCAGAAAAGAAATCGCATACTGAAAATGTTGTCGCAGATAAATTCAGTGATCTTAAAAAGAGTGGAGAGGATGAACTACTAACGCTTGACCAAGTTGCGAAAGAAAAAGGAAATGAAATTCAAAAGTCTGCAAAAGTAACTTTCGGTCAAGTTCAGAAATCAGCTTCCAGTGCTTTCGACGACATCGAACGCACCTCGAAGGATAAAATGAACAGCGCAAAGGAGACGTATGAAGATGTGCATAGTTCAGCCCGTGATACATTTGCTGATTTGAAGGATGATGTGCATAGTTCAGCCCGTGATACATTTGCTGATTTGAAGGATGATGTCCATGGATTAGAAAGTTCAGCACAGGATACATTGCACAGTTTTCAGAGTTCTGCAGGCAACACGTTTGACAGTCTTGATGAATCTGTTCGGGAGTATGTAGGTGGTGCGCAACATTCTACTTCTAACGCAGAAGACAGTGCAAAGGAACTTTTCGGCAATGTAAAAGATACATTTGAAGGTTTCCAAGTCGCGGCCGGCGATAAACTCGAAGATATCAAAGGATCTACAAATGAGAGTTTGCAGGAAGTAGATGATAGATTGCAAAATACTAAACAAGGAATCAAGGAAGGGGTAAAGGGGACAGAAGAGTACGTGGCTGACACCCTATCAAATGAAGCGGATAAGTTCACGAGCAGTCTAAATGACTTGGGCAACTCGGTCTTCGGAATGTCTGGCAAAGGTTAGTTACGTTCGATTTAATTAAAGCTACACTCATCTGATATTGTGATAATATTTGTCATTTGTGTTGCTACCAAAGCTAGATTATTGAATTGCTGTAAAGGAATTGGTAAATTAATCATATAATAATCGTATGTTTTTATTTCCAGGATTCATGAAGGATTCTAGCTCGAAATTGCTTGAATCCGAGAAATCACAGTCTTCGCCACACAAGAAAAGCTCCGGGTAAGTTAGCACTGATTCTATCGATTGATACTCTTCAAAATTTTTGATCAAAATGTAAATAACACGTCACGCCATTGAGCACCAAACTAATTCACTGTAAAATTGCACACTTTACATTCGATATTACAATTTTTTCTTTTCAAAATTATTAAACGTTTATAATTTACAATAATTTTTAAATACTAATAAAAACGTGACCCACTCTGTAGCAAGTTACTTGACTTTATAGCTCTTAACAATTTAAAGCAACAAAACACAGTCCTCAATAACCAAGGAAAGATTCTAGACCTAATTCTTTCGACCGAAAATGTTGATCATTTACAAGTAAGCAAGTACATACTCAGCAATGTTGACCCATACCACCCGCCTTTGGAATTTGTTCTGTCATTTTACGATGCACCTGGTCTTCCTCCCATGATTCCCAGTGACAAGTTTAATTTTCACAAGGCGGATTTTGGCAAGATTGTGGGCGAACTTAACTCTATTTCGTGGGTCGATGAATTCTCAACCTTGACTAATGTTGATGATATGGTGGACATGTTGTATAAAATAATTAAAGAGGCAATCAAGAAGCACGTGCCACTAAGTAAAACTACACATAAAAAATATCCCTGTTGGTACAGTAAGGAACTTATACATATACTAAAGGAAAAATATAAGATACGTAAAAGATATCGCAAATATAAAAATCCTTTGGATGAGCTGTCTTTCTTGTTACTAAAAAAACGCTGTTCATTATTAATCGAAACATGTTACAAGAACTACATTGATAGCATAGAGGACTCTTTATCCAAAAATCCAAAGATATTCTGGACTTACCTAAAAAATAAGCGTCAGAATAAAGGTACGTACCCGTCGTCGATGTATCTAGACGATAGACGAGCTTCTAACGGCTCTGGCGTTTGCGATCTCTTTGCGTCATTTTTCGCATCCGTTTATAGGACACCCTCTTCTCCCTCAAAATTTTATAGTGACGTTACATTCCCAACCTCTTCATTTGCAAATTGTCTGACAAGTTTATTCTTTTCACAACATGACGTATTACTTGGTTTGAAACACTTGGACCGAAATAAAGGAGCTGGATCTGATGGTATACCATCTCTCTTTGCAACGGAATGTTGTGATGCGCTCTCGTTACCACTCTCAATAATATACAACAGATCAATAAAGTCTGGATATTTTCCTGCTGCTTGGAAAGAGTCTAGGGTTGTACCCATCCCAAAATCTGGGGATATTGCTTGCATAAAAAATTATAGACCTATTTCTATTTTACCTGTATTCGGTAAAGTATTTGAAAGACTAATAAGACCCACACTTTCCTGGCATATAAAACAAATGATATCGGAACAACAGTCTGGTTTCTTCAAGGCTCGATCCACAACAACCAACCTTGCTTCATTTGTGACCTTTTTGACCGATTCAGTTGATTCTAATATCCCAGTTGACACAATTTATACAGACGTAAGCAAAGCATTCGATACCGTGGACCACGTTATTCTTCTTCACAAGCTTTCAACCTTTGGTATAGTAGGTAACTTGTTGGAATGGTTTCGCTCGTATCTGAGCAATCGGAGTTCTAGGGTAGTTGTCAGTGGATACTCGTCTCAAACATTTTTAACCCAATCAGGTGTTCCCCAAGGATCAGTTCTGGGGCCTATTTTATTTAATATATTTGTGAACGATATTGTAGGAATATTTAAACACAGCAAATGTTTTCTTTACGCCGACGATCTCAAAATTGCAAAACAAATAAAAAACCAACATGACACTATCCTTCTACAAGAGGACTTAAACAGCTTAGTCGACTGGTGTGAGAGAAACGGTTTAGAACTGAACATCGATAAATGCAAATATATACGATTCTCACGTGGAACTTACCCGAACTCGCAGTCTTACACTATCAATAATGAGACGTTGCAGGAGGTGATTGCTGTCAAAGACTTGGGAGTTAGTTTGGACAGTAAAATTAGATTCCACACACACATTGACAGAATAACAACTAAGGCGTTTCAAATGCTGGGTTTTGTAATAAGGAACAGTAAAAATTTTAAAAAACCGCAGACCAAGATTAGCCTTTATGCGGCCCTGGTTCGATCTGGTTTGGAGTACTGTGCTCAGATCTGGTCACCACACTACGAGGTACATATAAAGCGTATTGAAAGGGTCCAAAAGCGTTTTCTATGGCACCTTTCTTATCAGTGTAATAAAGTAAAACAGTTGCCGACATATCATAGTCGTTTACAACATTTTAAACTTAATAGTTTGCTTGATCGGAGACATTTATTAGATCAGGTTTTGCTGTATAGATTGGTTAACGGTATGTTGGACAGCCCCGATCTTGTAGAAAAAATATATATAAATGCGCCCACCAGATTTCCCCGTGCAAGTAAATACGTTCCATTTTCGATTCAACGTTCAAAAACAAAATTAGGTCAGAACGCTACCATGAATAGATTATTTGAACAGTATAACCGAATAACAAAAAACAACGACATTGATGTGGATATTTTTTCAGACAGCCTCCCAAAATTTAAAAATAAACTTATTGCAAGCTTTACTTCTCTATCTTGACATTAAATGCATCACTATGTCTTTCAATATCGATCATGTTCTGTATGTTTTTCATGAGATGTATGAGTGTGTATATTTCTTCTCTTAAAAAAAAAAAAATAAATAAAAATATATATATAGTTAACGTTAAGTTGTTATTGTTTATAGATAAATTGTATTTTTTTTCTTTCTATCTTTTTGTAAATTTTAATTTATGTAAGAATTAGTTATTTGGAGTTTTTAGGTTTTTGTTTTTTACATTTATATAAATTTAAAATAAATAAAATAATTACTACTTAGATGGAACTGTCCTTAACCACGCCGTGGCAACTTGTAAATAAAACAACACTCAGCAAATTATTGTAAACATTTATTTTTAAAATCTGTATTAGTGTATGTTTTGTAAGTTGTCCTAAAAAAATAAATAAAAAAAAATAAAAAATAAAAATAAATGAGGTAGAAATTCGTATTGACAGGCAGATTGGCGTGGTATACAATTATCATCACAAGCTCAACTTATTTTCTTAATTTTAATGATTTATTAGTTGACTATATACATATTAGCAATTAATATTTCCCATATAGACTATATAGTACAGCACACAATTCTAAACCTTTCTTCTTCTAAGCACTACGTGACGTAATTAAGTAAAGTTTCACAAACTCGAAACACTTTAACTACAACACATGCCTGCCTCTAACTCCACTCGCACCGCATTACAGAATACCGAAGCTTAAACGGAAGAATAAGAAATAAGCGCGAACGAGCTACCAGCGGCGAACGAATGTATGGTATAGACTAGATTAGATGTACTATTTATTGTTAATATATTTTCCTACAGCACTATTGTTTCACAGGTGCAATGGTAAACTAAGCTCTTACATACAAGAGAATTACTTAACAAAAGGTGCTCAGTGAAACAATCGTCTTGTAATATAGATCAGTGTAAGCTTACCCTGTGTGAGATGTGTCATTATTATAACGATGATGTTTTAGATATTCGCTCGAATAAAATAAACAATGGAAGTTAACGTATTGGCAGGCAAGGCATGGCACAAAAGAATTTTATTAATTTATATAATATATAGGAGATTTTAAAGTAAAAATTATAATTGATTAAATAATAGGATTAATGCTTTAAATATATTAAATCCAATTAAGCGTTGAGCCAATCAAGAAACACTTTTTAACTTCCATTATCCAAGTACAAATGAGTACAGTCATTTACTACGATTTTTAATATTTTAACTAGTTTTCGATTTCAAAGAAATCAAGTCTATTTAGTGATAGTTTATAAATCGTGTTTTAATACATATTAATTTAAAGTTTTTTTTTTTAAATAATTTATACAGATTTATTTAGACGTTAAAATCGTGTCTATATTCTTGCCTATTATTCTTGATATAATCCCTATTTGTTTTTAATATAATCATATTTCGATTTTATACTTTTGACATGGATCATTTTAATATATTAAAAAGTCATTTTGTTGCAATGTTAGGTATTATGTGCTTACGTCTAAACTTGTGCGCTTAGTGCAACTTTTGGTGCAGCGCTATGTAAAATTTACTTTATTTAAAAAATGAATACTTACTGACTTAAAAATATTTTTTAAATGTGCGCACAAGTATAGACATTCGCCATTTGATGTAACGTCAAATAATTCGCATTTTTGTATTTAATTTTAAGTATTTATGTATAATAGACGCAATTATAAATGTTTTTGTGTTGCATAATTTATTGTATTTTAAATGTGTTTTCTTTATACAGTTTTCACTGCTTTTGTACAGTATTTTATCGATGTTTGTTGTAATGTACCGATAGACAGCAACCGATTTTTCATTCTATAAATACATGATTTTATTATAGATCTGCTAGGTATTTATTTTTATATATGACCTAATATGGAAGACGAATCATCACGATTCGTCAGCAAATTTTTCAGTCAAAATGTTTTAAACGTAAGATTTATGCACAAGTGTAACATCATTTTAGTGATATTTAAACTATTCAAAACGGATAATTGCATCGAGAGTAGCGCTTGCTTCGCTTGTGACGTCTCTCTGTTTATTGTTAATGTAAGATGATATTATACGAAAATGTTCACGATCAAACGGCTTTTTATTTCTCTTGTCTATTAAGTTATGTGGCTTAGCCTGCGCTTAGCTGTTGAAACACTGCCATTCCAGATATTACATTTAGAAATAACTACTATAAATATGCAATTCATTTTATTGCAAGACATTTTTATGTTTATTTTAATGGTAAAATTAATTTTAACGTATTATTCCAACAAGTTTGCTTTGGCTTTAAATAATTTCAAGTGAGCACAAATTATTTCGCACTTAGTGTATAAAATATAAATTTAATAATAATATTTTCTTCTAAGTAAAGGACTATTTAGTAGGTTTGTATAAAAGCCTACTACTGTGATAAATATGCACAAAGTATTTCGTCACTGCATCTTGAGCACGACCGCTTTTGGTAAGTTATTTTGCGCATTCATTTTTTTTTTTTTTGTTCGATGTGTTACATTTCCAAAGAACAGTTGTACATTACACGGCAAATCGACATCAAAAATCGTCATTTCATATCACGATAGCATGTCGTACCAATATCGTATCGTTCTGGTTAAGTAAAGAACATTGAATGCATTAAAATCATAAGCAGAATGAGCATTCAGTTGTATAAAAGGGAACTAAAATTAAAATTCTTTACAATATGCAGAACGCTTAAAAATTATTACACACTATTTTAAAATTACATGCTTTAATTTCAACTAATGGACAAATGCAATGCACAATATCTGCAAATTCACTTAATCTTAACATCAAATAAGTCAATGCAGAGGCAATTTTATTTTTTATTTTTGTATTAATTTGTATTAACAAAATTATTACTTTAACATGTTACTCATAAGCTAATTGTATTAATTAATCTATTTTACAGTTTCTTCTCAAAACTACGCCGCAACCAATGAAGATTGAAGAAACAACTTTGGTCTAAACTAAAAAATTATATTTAAAAGGTGAACTTCATAACACTATTATAAGTAACTTTAGAATTAAAAATAATTATTATTCATATATGTTGATTGATGTAAAGAAATAGTGAGTATAGAGTTTTTGAGTAAGTTACAAATTCGGTACATTTTTATAGTGATTTATTTATGAAGATAGTACCTGAATAATGGGTTCTTTAAACTTGATTCTGAATGTCGTGAAGAGTTTATTTGTGTGTATCTGATCGTTTTCTACTAATTGACTGTTTGTAGAGTAAGTAATGTATTTAGAAATGCGATTGCAAATAATTAGTGAGGTCAAACCGTTTCCCATATTTAAGAAATATGTTATATATAAATATTATTTATAATAATAGTTTTGTCCACCTCTACTGGGTGTCTGAAGCCATTTTTACTATTTTTGTATAGTTTATATTTAATGGTATTTATGATCTGTTCATAATAAAGCGGTGCTTTAAATGTATTGGCATTGAATATTTACTGGGCTCTTATAAATTCGTGTCAAAATTTTAATAAACTGATGAATTTTAGATTTTGTGATTCAAGGATCCTTAATTAAAATTTACATTAAAAATGTATTTTAAAATGTTGCTTGATATGAATATTATAATTTTGAATGAAGCTTGTAGCCAAAGCTTTTATTTACTTTTGAAAAGTGTCATGTCTTTGGCTACATTTGAATTTTTCTATGTATTCTAACTCTCAATGTTATAATTATTAATATTAAAAATAATTCTATACTTATTTCTCGTGTTGTCACAATATTTAAATATTTTTGCACTAATGTCTTTAATTTCTCTATGGACTCATCTCTGTCATTTTGTATGTTAAGCAAAATGTATGTGACCGTTTATTATGTAATAAAATTAAAAAACTTGTTTCTATGGTAATTAACTTATGGTGCAAACTAAGAAGGGGTTTATCGAGTGTCGTTAATATACTCTGACAAGCCACTTTAACAGACAACATGTACGTATGTATAATGCATTGGTGCAAATTAAAACATACATAAGTTCATCAACTGTAACTTCAATAAATGTTACATCGATGAAAACCTTTAATTTCTTCTTTAAAATTTTCTAAATTTATTCAAACCAAATTTATTCAAAATGTTTAAGTATTTTAAATAAATGTTATTAATATTTCTCACTCCGTCTTAAGACAAAAAATGATACAAAAATATTGCGTGTTATATATTACTTGATAGTGTAAAAAGTTTTAGACTATAAACAACTACACAAAAAATAACCGCAACATTATTATTTTTTATTAATAATAAATAAATACCATAGTTTGTTAGAAATATGTATAAATTGTTTTAATTGTACCTTTGTATTCTACTAAAGTTAATAATTGATCTTTGGACTTAGTCTTATTTACAATTCTGTAAAACAAAAAGCCCTATGTACTAAACACCGTTAACAAATCTTACAAATGGTCTTGTAACAATTGGAAACTACCCACTAAAATTCTGAATGTACTGTGATGCCAAAATGAAATGAAGATTATGTAAAAAGTTAAACTTTTGTTAATGTGTTAATAGAGTCTATTACCACCATATTTATTGCTTTTAGTAATAAATTTATTGCAATAAAAAACTTTGTTTTAATCAAACCTCTTACTAACCCTATTTACAAAAAAAAGTGGTTTTATATTATGCTGCAGTAAAGACAATGTTGAAGAGTGGGCACAATTTCCTTTCCATTTTTATAAAAGTTTTAAAATAAATAAAATAAAACACTTCTCTTTATAAATAGAATATTTATTGAAAAATATAAATTACATTAATATCGACAAAACTGCTCCCTTTTGAGCTTTTTTACTATCATACTTACTAAACATACATAATTTAAGCATTCACAATTATTTTTACTATATAAAAGGTAACGCCATAGCTAATACTGCTTCCATAACCAATGTAGTAAGTCTGTATATTTTAGTACAGACTTGATTACAAGACTCATTTAATAATAAGTACAAATTATAAAATATGCATAGAGAAACATTTAACAATAAATGTAAGGCACACTATTGGGCGGTTTATATTATTGTCTATAATAATTATCTATATAACAAATATAACATTACCTAAAGTGAAATACAACCTACATTTTGTAGACTGCTAGAGCGTTTTACTCATTTAAAATAGCGATTAACCTTCGTTTCGACTTTATATTATTTATTTTTAAGTATGTTAATTGATCAGAAAATTACTAATGTGTCTAACACTTAAATCAAATCCAAAGCGAGAGAAAAATCAGAACATTTAGTTGCCACAATAACGTGAATTTATATTGGTGACAATTTATTGTTTAATGAAAAAAAATTATTAATATCACTTAAGGAAGTAGTTTTGTGCCTTCACAAATATAAATTAATATTAGCGAGATTACTGTGCGGCTCGAATGTGCATAACTGTAATTTTTATAATTTAAAAAAAATGCATAACGACTTATTTCACAAAACACAACACATTTATGATAGCAATGCTAAATAAATTCATCATAATATTGACACCTGATATGAAGAACATTGTATCTCATTTTGTTAAGTTTTCAGAAAAGCGTTTTACAATTTTGTTGCATTTCAAAAGTGATGTGGAATAAAGTAAATTATTCCACTATTAATTCACTTCATTGCGGATATTTATTATTCTTTTCGTAACGGAAATTACAATGTTTTTTAGCAAAAATTTGAATTATCTGAAATTACAATAATATTTTTTCATATATATTTTTTTCTAGTGGTCGGATAAATAAGGTTCCTAGATTAAAAGATACCTTTTTCCCCTAAGAATTTTGATTGTATAGTTAGAAAATATTGTTTCATTAGTTACAATGTTTTTCATATTAGGTGTTGATATGTATTGCCAGATCTGAAAATAAAAATTTAACTGTCGGAGTTTGTAGTATATCTTTTTCTATCTTTAACAGCACATAAATCGGGCTATCACAATATGCTTTAAAATATTTTGTTTTTAAGTATTAATTATTATTCAACTTAAAATAAATGCTAACACTAAATAATAATAAAACACGATTATAGAATATATAACTCGAAAACAGTAAAAACAAGAGAAATTTTAAATTATAATAATGTAAAAACTACATTAAAGTTTTATTTAAACAGAGAAAAAATACTGTCTAAGTTTAACTTCTTTCATGTTAATAAAATAATGTCAATATTACAAAATCTCTTAAATTGGTGAGGTTAAGAATGGAATGATCGTAGTAGCTCTTAACTCTTATAATATACATAAACTTCGATTGGAGCATTTAAATACATATTTAGCACCAGAAGTAATCTTGGATATTTGGTACGATTATATACACATAAAATACATGCAACAATGCAATAATAAATTTTTCTGCCTAAAATCAAAAATGAATGTTTTAGTTTATCTTTCCTACATATATCCCATAGTTATGAAACAAAAAGGACAGCCAGAAATGGGATTTGTACGTATTATTCTGATGAGAATGTTGTTTCAGATTTCGCTATGAAACTTTTCCAAAATAAAATATTTCATATCTTTGTCAGTTTCCAGTGAAATTTATTGGTAATTGACGATTTTCTTCCATATTCAATTCAATTAAAATGTTTTAACTTTTACCAAAAGGATGGATCATAAGGTTTTTCCCGAATTGGAGTCGAAAACGGAACCGTTCGTTTCTTTGTCGTACGATATAACGCTATCACAGCTCAAGTAATCCATATCCGTCAACTGTCGCTTAATCATCAGGTGCGGGGTTTTCCTTACGTGTCTTTCCTTTAAAAACTTCGGTATCATCTGCTTACGTTCCATCAAATACTCGATTATAACTCTTTCGAAGAAGAGAGCTATGACGAAATTGAAAGACGCTAAAGCGAGGATTACGTAAGACAGCAGGGTATCCTTCGGCATTCGGAGCTGGAGAAAGGTCGCCAGCCATTTCGCGGGGGAGACGGTTATGTAGACGCAAATGGCGGTCATGATTATCAGACTGGCCATTAGCCTCTTATTAGTGACCACGGAGCGGCGGTACGGCGCACCGTGGCTGAACACTATCACCATAATCACGTACTGGAATATAGAAATCGTGAATATGGCGTAGTTCTCCCAGCACTCGTTCGCCTCCTCGCCCTCGTACGTGTGCCTCACGTACCAGGGGAACGTCGTCAGCGCCAAGTAACTCAGATACTGCGCTATCGCGATGATCGACAGCTGCCCGAGCAGCGACATCAGCGGCACCAGGCTCAACAGCGACGTCAGCGGCGGCACCGGGAACAGCCGCCCCGCGTACGCCTCCGTCATGCCGAAGAAGAAGGCGAAGTTGACGATCAGCGCCACGTCGATGAACAGGAACTGGAAGTCGGTGAGGTTGGAGTCGAAGTAGTAGAGGAAGGCGACGGAGAGGAACTCGGCCAGCGAGTAGGCCACCATGAACTTGAAGACGCCGGCGCCGGTGGCGAGCGCGGCGCGGCCCTCGCGCAGCAGGCGCGGCGCGGCGGCCACGTGGCGCGCCAGCAGCGGCGCCGCGGCCGAGCTCTCGCCCGCCGCCAGCGACACGCCCGCGTGCGCCGCCCGCAGCGCGCCGCAGTCGTTGGCGCCGTCACCGCACATGCCTGCACACGGGCGGTCAGCTGGGGGGCGAACGGGCGCACAGACGCCAGTGACATTAGAAGCGGCGCAAGCGCGTTACCGACCTCGCTCTCGACGCTCCCTAAAGACTCTGGCTACCGTACGCTCAAAATCAAAACTACCCTTATTCAAATAGGCTCCAAAAACACCTTCCAGTCGTTATTTTAGGAATTAAACTTTTAATTATTTTTAAAAGTGAAGCTACCACAGGTTCAGAATGCAGATTCTACAGAGAAGAACCGGCAAGAAAACAGTAGTTACTTTAAAAAATATATATAAACTATATTTTTTAACCAATTTGATAATATCTTGCTTTATCATCTATGACTGTATGTAATCCTGCACCGGGTAATAAGCTTTAGCTATTATAATATTTCCTGGTTTCATTTTCGATATAAATTAACAAGTAGTCCTTTGACCTACAAGGCAGCACTTCGCACGTTTAAAAACTAAAAGATTTTTTTTTATCTGTCAACACTATACAAACCATCATCATCCCTAGCCGTAGTCACCTCATTCTTTTTCCGTGTGAAGCAACGAGCGGACACGTTCCCTTGTAGCCGTTGAAAGTATCGCTTATTATCTTTATCACGTTATAATAATTGTTTTTTACCATGCCAAAGAGGACAAGGTGGAGTATTATATACAAAAGTTAGACAAAGTACGGAACAAACATCGTCGTAAGCGACGACGCTTAGAGGATTCAAAATCTTCCTCAGGCCAGGATAATCAACAAGGTTAGCTTATTTATCAATATTTTTTAATACCATTCAAGTGCTATACAAAATAAAAGTCTTGTACGATGTATTTTGCCATAGATTCAAACTTGAACGCGGCAATACTAATTTAAGGACTATTGTAGTGTCGTAATAAAAGGTCTTCTCAGAAGGTGTCGATCGAATATATTTATTGAATATAAAATGGCAATATTTATATAAAAGTATTAACAATAAAATACTATGTATAACAATAGTTGATAAGTTTTATGACCAATCAGAGAATGTTTATTAGTTAAGCCTTGCGTCTCTTTCCCGCACGTGGCTATCTCTTTCTTCGCGCGTGCCGCTGTCGATGACTCGTGCGTATCGTAAAAACTCAGGATGTGCGGTAGCGCAGAGCGATAATTAATTATAAATAGGACAGACGTTCCCGCGACTCGCTCCTTTCGGCGGCGATCGGCGCGGTGAACGGACGTCTGACGTGTATTTGACTCGGCGGCGGCGTAATTATACTTCGTGAAGATATAAATGAAGAATACTTGCAAATTGGCTTGAATACTTCGGTGAAGATCTGTGCATGTAATTGCTGGTGCATCCGCTTGCATGGTGTGCTGTGCTACTTTCAAACACTTCTTTTCAGAGCTAAAGACGTCTTGTTTCTCGAACATAAAACAGTTCTTTTGAGAGCTTAACAATCTTGTTTCACGAACATTAAAACAGCTCTTTTCAGAGCTATGTACTTCCTGTTTCACGAACGCGTCAATGTTTCTTGGTAACGGTAATGGTTTGAGGTTATGAACGGTAAAGGTATTTTTAAGGTAAAAGTATCGGTAAGGTTAAATGGTTAAAAGGTAACGGTATCAGGTAAGTTATATTGTAGTAGCCTCATTGAATTACTATTACTACTTAAGTAATAATAATAGTTCGATGTGGTAGGTAGCCACACTAATAATACCTACCCGCCATAGATTCAATAAATGAACGAGGCGTTATGGATTCGATTACGAACCATAATTTTATCGCGAGTTATAATCTTTTATTTCCGATGTCGTTATATACATCTTCTAGCAGACAGGTCTTTTAGGAGACATTTATGGAATGGAGAATTACCAAGATTCTCATCAATGCTCGGAGCCTGATGAAGTAATTACCGAAGGCTTGTCGGAGTCTGCTATGACTCAACAAATGGAGCAGTCTGTAGCACCAGCACCTGATTAGACGTCGGAACTCGCACCGGGACTGGCACAGGAACCGACACAGGAGCCGGCAGCCGGTTGATGATCTCGAGCCGCAATTGGACCCGGAGATCCTGTCAGCCCTTGGCGAGGAGACCGATCAGGGACCAATTTGTGGTCAAGAAATACACAGTAATCTGTCCCAGTTGTGGTTGCCGTTATTAAAAAAGGGTATGACGAAAGAGGTCCGTGAAAAAATTCTTAAGGAATATGTTATACCTAGTAACTGTATGTTATTACAAGCCCCCAAACTAAATATTGAGCTTTCGGCTGCGATCGCGGAAATGGTTAGGATACGCGACAAAAAAGTCGAGACGATGCAACAACAGTTAAGTTCGGGCATAACTGCAATTAGCAGGGCGTCATTACTTACGTATGATAATAATAAAATTGAAGCTATCAAAACTTTGAATGACGCTTGCCGGATTTTATGCGACTTACATTGCTCGGAAACACAGGCTCGAATCAAAATGGTAACGCCTGGATTGACAAAGTCCTTTTTAAATATAATACAAGATAGCGAAAGAGGCGAAACGTTGTTCGGTAATACATTACCGGGCAAAATTAGGGCTGCGAAGACGGTCGAGAAGCAGGGCCTGCAGATCAAAAAGACTGGCCCAGTAACAAGACCGAGCACAGTTTGCCAGACCCAGAATTCGCCTGCGCGTCAACAGTTCCAGGGAAACTGGGCAGGACCTTCTCGTTACCCGACGAGCAGGGGAGGGGGCAAGGAGGTCACAGGCGATAGGCGTTGGGGGCGATCGGCAACCTGCCGAACGGCCCCAACGGCGGCTGCAACGACGTCGCAGCCCAACACCGAACAGGGACGCTCGCGTGCCCCTACTCGACAGTAACACACGTATTCATGCCGGCCGAGTACAGTTTTTTGTCAAATGTTGGAAGCGTGTTACAAACAATGTTAGTATTATTAACTGGATACGCGACGGAATACCTATTCCGTTTACGCACACGCCATTTCAATCTTTTGTTCCTCCGCTCGCGTGGTCGCAATTCGAGTACCGTGAGATGTTTTTGGCTGTCGGGAATTTGAGTTAGGAGCCATTACACAAGTTTAAACCACCTCTGATCAGGTTATTTCTAGTACTTTTTTAACACCAAAACCTAATGAAGGAAGTAGGCTCATTCTTAATTTCATATCGTTGAACCGTTTTATACCTAAAATTCATTTTAAAATGGAGGGCAGTAGAACTGTCAGCAAATTAGTACAAAGTAATTGGTTTATGGCCACTATAGACATGAAGGAATCGTATTTGCTCATTCCTATACATAAACGCGCACACACGCAACACGCAAATGCCTAAGATCTAATTATCGCGCCAAACTCGACCGAAGTGATAACGTGCGAGTTTAGTGCCTTACCTTACGGACTCGCTATAGCACCGAGGTGTTTTACTAAGATTGTTAGAGATCGTTGAGAAAGTCTTATAAATTTCTAGAATTTATTTATAACACCATTGATATGACCTAATGTTTACCGTTAGAGAAACGAAATAAGATTGCTGATTTGGTCAAAAAGTACTTAAGATTACCTAGGGTTTCAATACGCGAATTTTCTCAGTTGATAGGAGTTCTAGTATCAGCGTGCCCAGCGTTGCGTTACGGCTGGCTGTATACCAAGTTGTTAGAGAGGAGTAAATATTTGTTGCTACAACAACACGGTACGTTTGATACCAGAGTTAAGCTTCCTCGAACAATTTTAAATGATCTCAACTGGTGGAATGAGAATATTTATAAAGTAAATATTGCAATTAGAAAGCCTAGTTTTGCACTCGAAATTTATGCAGATCCCCATTCCCCATTTGAACAATCTTGCTCGAGACATTTGGCGGTGGTGCGAGATGCGAAAGTTGTGGTTATTCGCTTCGTACATTAACACAAAAGATAATGTCGAAGCCGACGATAAAGTCACGCGAAATAAACCCCGAAATTGAATGGGAGTTATCAGAATCTGCGTTTAATTACATCGTCAGTAGATTAGGTAATTCCGAGGTCGACTTATTCGCTTCTCGCATCAACGCAGTGTCCCGAACATCATTTCAGCCTATTGCAGTCCACTGCTGGACATAGGCCTCCACAAGTTCGCGCCAAAAATGCGTGAACTCATGTGTGTTGCCCATAGTCACCACGCTGGGCAGGCGGGTTGGTGACCGCAGGGCTGGCTTTGTCGCACCTAAGACGTAAAGACGTACTTTTAAATAGCTGCCCGTCTTCAGTCTGTGTCTTTCAAAGCCAGCGGTTAGATGGTTATCCCGCCATCGGCCGGCTTCTTAAGTTCCAAGGTGGTAGTGGAACCTTGTTATCCCTTAGTCGCCTCTTACGACACCCACGGGAAGAGAGTGGGTGGCTATATTCTTTCCCTATTCTATATTCGTCCCGAATATATGTCCTGGAAACCAGACCCCGACGCTATTAACGTAGATGCATTTACTATAAGCTGGCATAAGAAATTCTTTTGCGCTTTTCCACCATTTTCTCTTATTTTAAACTGCACCCAAAAAAATATTTATGATAAGGCCACAGGAATTCTAGTATTCACTATGTGGCCTTCGCAAACATAGTTTCCGCAACGAATGGATTTATTGATAGCGGATATAGTTATTTTAAATCCACGTCCAAACCTAGTATTGTCACATTCCAGACAACAACACCCGCTACACCACACTCTTACCCTGGGCTCGCCTTCTCTCGCCGCGGCACGCCCCCGACCGCCCTGCGTCTGATGCTCAGCTCACTATCAGATAGCACTATCAAGCAGTATAGCGTTTGTTTTAAGCAGTGGTGGCAGTACTGTCGAAACAATAATTGTGACGTGTTCGACAGTTCTGTCACCCACATAATAACTTTTGACTAAGTGAACTTTATGAAAAAGGCGCCACCTTTGGGTCGCTAAGTAACCATAGATCGGTACTATCGCTGCTGAATGGAAATAATTTAGCATCCGACGAGTACGTGAAGAGGTTGCCAAAGGGAATATTTAGATTAAGACCGTCCCTACCGAAATATCCGAGTACGTGGGATCCCCAAATTGTACTTGACCACGTCTCTAAATGGGTTTCCATAACCAACTAAAACTAGATAGACTGACCCAAAAGCTTGGTGGTTTTGCTAGCCCTGAGTACCGAACACAGGTGCAAATCTTTTCACTCATAAAACTTTATAATATTAAAATTAATCCAAATTTTATCGAAATACCTATAACAGATATTATAAAGACTTCCGGTATAGGCAGGGCTTAGCCAGTTTTAAATCTGCCGTATTTCAGGGAGAGGAGAAGTATTTGAGGCCTCCGAATATCGACTACCTTTTAATTACTGTGAAGCGTCCTCACAGGAACGCGACAGCGTAGCCTATAAGCAGGTGGATCAAGCAGGCACTATGCGCGAGTGGCATTGACGTGAAAGTCTTCGGCGCACACAGCGCCCACCACGCTGCCACTTCGGCGGCGCGTGCGCCCGGCCTTAATCTAGATCTCATCAAAAAGACTGCGGGCTGGACCCGTAACTCCCAGACCTTTGCTAAAGATTATGACCTATGAATATATAATAGAAAGATCTAATTTCGCAGAAAGTGTTTGTCTGCCAAATAATACAAATAATAATTAATTGTTAAGAAATATAAATCGTGATTTCTGTTATTTAGTGTTTTATTTCAAATCAAATATTCTATGTAGTAGTAAGACACATAAAAGGTAACAAAACCTGAACATCTACTTGTTAGTTTATATCGACAATGAAACCAGGAAATATTATATATGATCAAACGAACTTCTAAATTGAAGTTCGATCAATATAACTGGTTTCGTTAGGAGATATAAACTACCCAACCCTCCCAATAACCCAGTTTTGTTACCTAACATCAGTAAGTATTCTTAAATATTAACTCTAAAAAGAATGAGGTGACTACGGCTAGGGATGACAGGTTCGCATAGTGTTGACAGATACAAAAAAAAAAATCTTTTAAACTTTTTAAACGTGCGAAGTGTTGCCTTGTAGGTCAAAGGACTACTTGTTAATTTATATCTTTAAATGAAACCAGTCATATTATACTGATCGAACTTCACTTTAGAAGTTCGTTTGATCATATAATTTCTTTTTAATCCAAACTTTAAATTTATACTCAGACAATTTCAATATCGTTTGTGGGATTTCATTATGCATGCGAATAAAAAATGGAGACGTTTACTTTACAGTCAGAAACATGAGTTACAATTTTGTTATACCTTCTCGTGACAAAAAAGCAACACTGCAAGAGAACAGTATTATTTAGCTGTGACCTTCCGTAAGGTTGAGGCACTTCCTCAGACGAGCTGCTCCGGATTATGAACAAAATATTTCCTGCTGTGCCCTACCTCAATAATAATTAAAGTACCCTCTTATACACTATATATGTATGACATATTGACTATAATACTGTTGGTTCACACTGATAAAATAAAGTTAGAGCGGCATCCCAGTTCCCACAATACGCAAAAAAAAATATATAAAACGCCGTCCCTGCCCTATATCGCCGCCCGTACTCACCGACGTAGTAACCCATCGCCTGATAGTCCTGCACCAGCTGTTGCTTTTGATCGGGAGCCATTCGAGCGAACACTGCACCTCGTGCGATTACACGGTGCACTAGTGCACTGGGGCGCGAGCGGAGCTCCTGCGGGGGAGGGGGTACATCTATAACTTCCTAGTCACCTTAACAGCTAGTTGGACCTAGCCGTTCACCGAACACGTAAAGTTGATACTGATAGATGGGATTTTAAAAATTAAACGAATTTTTAAGCTAGTAATTTTAATAATTCTTGAAAAATGTACAGGATATAGAAGTGCTTTAGAAGAAATAGACAGAAAAAACTAGTAAATTGATGGTTCATACTAAAAAATTACATTATTGTTTCAATGTCAGTGTCAGCGCCATTAAAATATTACCGTCCACGCGTCCCCGGTCATGACAACTTTGTACTGAGGCTCCCCGGGCGCCGCCTCCGCGTCCCCGGAGCCCCACGAGCCGTGTCCGCTGTCCGCAGTGCTGCCGTACTCGCGGTCGAGGGACACGCGACCGCCTACACTCACCTATTTTTAACATAACAAATTAATAATTTCGACAATAAAAGTTTTAAAAATATACGGTTCTGCCTCACATACTTATCGTCTAATCAGAATTTTAGACCTTCCAGTATGAACCTTAGTTCATAGGTTAGCTTAGAATCACCTCACGCATCATAACCGTACAACGCATCCTTGTACCTTATTAGATTTATACAGTAGCGAATATATTTTTATATTTACATGATCTTTTATTTCATATAAGCATTTGCAGTTCGGTTGTAAATTACATAAATACCAAAAAATATATATTTTTATGAGTACAAAAATATTTTGTAGCTAGACGAGATTAAGTTCTCAACAAAGGAACCTTAAGTGTTTATATGTAGGACTAGCTCAATCTACTACTACTACTTCAATCCCAACCGTGCATTATTTAACGTCTATTGCAGGAATTCACAAAGTCCCGAGTCTTTCAGTGGCAGACATGAACGAAAACGAAATTTTAAACTGATAAGTATTTTTGTCAACTAGGGTTTTTAAAGTCAATTATCAATTGTTACAATCTAGCTATCGGAATCTGAGCTATCAGTTAACTTTGGAAAAGGGGGTCAGGGGTATAAATTCATTTTGAAATGGGATCGCTTGCTCATAACAGTTTGTGTATTTTTGATCCAGTGGGCAACAGTTTGTGTACTTCTGATCTAGTGCGCAACAGTTTGTGTATGTCTGATCTAGTGCGCAACAGTTTGTGTACTTCTGATCTAGTGCGCAACAGTTTGTGTACTTCTGATCTAGTGCGCAACAGTTTGCGTATGTCTGATCTAGTGCGCAACAGTTTGTGTACTTCTGATCTAGTGCGCAATAGTTTGTGTATTTTTGATCCAGTGGGCAAAAGTTGGTGTACTTCTGATCTAGTGCGCAACAGTTTGTGTGCTTCTGATCTAGTGCGCACCAGTTTGTGTATTTGTGATCTAGTGCGCAACAGTGTATTTCTGATCTAGTGCGCAACAGTGTATTTCTGATCTAGTACGCAACAGTTTGTGTACTTCTGATCTAGTGCGCAACAGTTAGTGTATGTCTGATCTAGTACGTTAGTACAAGCAGACGTACCCCGTGGCGCGTGCTCTCGCAGAACAGCTGCCCGCCGGCAGCAGTGATGCGTACGACCCGCTCGCCCGCCAGGATGCCGCACTCGCGCGCCACGCTCACGGCCGTGTGGATGTTGTCGCCTACACAACAAAACCTCACAACTAGACTACACTATTTTTTTCATACTAGGTCGACCGCTACCCCTGATCTTCACCTCTGGTCGTAACTCACCACAATTACACGAAGCTGCTTGAAAATCGTATTCTTTGGCTATGATTTTTTTTATGGTTGAGGTGATTCCCCAGTTAGTGCTCTCGTCAGATATTCTCGTGGTGAGTAAGACTACTAGCTAGCAGGGAAGGTTGGGGTAAGGATCAGGAATGAGTATTTAATGCTACTAGTGTTGCTGGCGTCCAAATTCTACGACATCGATTTACTCAATCAGGTGGACCATATACTTGTTTGCTACCTTGTTGTATAAAAAAATTCACAAAAGTTTCCGAAATAAAAAGTTAATGTTTCCATACCAGTAATCATAACGACGTGTATATTGGCCTCCTTCAGTTCTCGAATGACGCTAGTAGCGGCTGGCTTCAAACGATTCTCCATTATGACCAGACCGAGAAATTCTAAGTCGATTTCAACCTGCAACAATAATATTAAATAAAAGTTTTTTTTGCAAATTACTTTTAATGACCTAATTTGAAACTTTTAGTTAAGAATACAACATCACTTTCCAAAATTCCTTATTGATACTTTTTTTTATATTATGATTTCCGATTTAGGTACTCATAACTACTTTACTGCATTACGACTTCACACAAAAGTAGTCAATTATCCCATTTGCGCACTTTGCTGTGACCCTGATTTATGCTTCTGGTGTTTTATGTTCGTTTCCCGCCCCACGTGTGGATGTAATATATGTATTTTTTTAAAAGTACATTTATCAAAAATGAAAAAAAAATATGCGTCTTCGACAGATAGCTGTTACATATACTTAATTACCTTGGGAACAGACGCCTATGTGTATGATATATTAATGAAAGAACTTATAATAACACTAAGTTTACTGTAAGTTACTCACCTCTTCTCTTTTCAACTTCTGTAATTGTTTATACGTAACTTCTAAAACTCGTGTAGACATAGCGATAACTCTGTAACCCTTTTCTGCGTACGAGCTCAATACTTCATCCAGATTGACGGGAACTAAACAATAAAAATTAAAAAAAATTATGTTTTTTACATATAGCATACTTTAGGACACGGGATCATAAAATAGTTCTGTGCGAAATTAATGGGTTAATGTATATATCAGGCTATCAGCATGTCAGTCTTTACTGTACTGGTCTTAAGTCGGTCTTAGGTTGATGCTAAAATATCAGTGAATCGGTGCATACAAGCGTACCAGAGTTTAAGTACCTCAGTATACCAATTTCAGTTAATTTGTGTTTCGAGTGTAAAAAACCTTTCAGTGTACCAGTGCTAAATGTACCAGAGTGTGAACGTCTCAGTGTATTGATAAGTCAGTCTATTGATGTGTCAGAGTATTGATGTATCCAGTGGCGTAGCTATCATAGGGCCAGGTGGTGCAGTGCACCAGGGCCCCGGAGCTCAGGGGGCCCTCTAACCTCAGCTTTGAAAAAAAAATATAATAAAATAAAATAAATTTAAAAAAAAAATCTTGTGAGCAGGCTCGAGCCTCGAGTCAAGATTTTTTTTATTTTTTTTTTTTCAAATCAACATCACCAATTATAGAACTCCTTATTCAACATTTTCAACACATGCGCCAAGCGTCCTCGATAAGCATGTGCTGTTTGTTATCGTTATTTCAGTTATTTGGTAGTTTGGATGAGTACGCCCGTAGCACATTGGATCAGCGATAAGCTCACATGCTTGACGGTCGTGAGATCAATTCGCCAATTCCACCCATCAACTTTTTAGGGAAGTTTTCATTCGCTCTTGCCTTGCATCAGTTCTCATTTATGATATTTGTGGCGATGTTTTCAACTTTCTGGGATCTGGGACTGGGACGTACTACAATAGTTGACGCTAGGCGTGTCGCTGACTGTTGTAATTCGTAATTCCCTACTATCAGCCTAATTTCATCAAGTATCACCACTAATGCTATGATTTCTATTCCACACATCCATCCATCTGGCATCAAATTCTGCTAGAACTCATTTTCGCTAAAAAAATTTCCGATGACAAAATATGTATGATACAGGTTGCAGCACAACGGTAACCGTATAATCTATGATAGCTCTCAACATGATCGACAACAAAAAATAAACAACGTTTTTCTAAACTCAACTATCAAACTAGGGATAAGTTCAACTCACTGCTTCCTATTCTTATTCCTATCAATAATTTTAAAGGCCAATACAAGTTCAAACAACGCGGAAAGAGGGGAGGAGGGCCCGATTCTTTCCCTATGCACCAGGGCCCTTGTCCCCCTAGCTACGCCACTGGATGTATCAGTGTGCTAGTGTGTCAGAGTACAAGTTCCATCAGTTACAAGTGTACTTACTAGTGTAACAATGTACCAGTCTCTTAGTATATCAGTGTATCAGTGTACTATGTCGTGTAGAGTCTAAGCATGTCAGAATACCATACTACCAATAATATGTCAGTGTAACAAAGTACCAGAGTGTGAACGCCTGACATGTTAAATCAGTTATCAGTATATCAGTATCCCAGTGTATCAGTGTACACTCACTCTGGTACAATACAACACAAGGTAACTGTGTCGATATACTATGATATGAATACAGTGATGTGTATCAGTGTACCAGTATATTAATATAAGAGTGTGTCAGTGTGTGTGTGACAGTACCAGTGTTCCAGTGTACCAGATTATGAACGTGACAGTGTACCAACACACCGGTATCCGGTCGACACAGTGTCCGCAAGGTCTCGGGCGCGCCCTTACAGTACACACGCAGAACATCCTCCCCCAACAGTCGTACGGCCACTGAAGCTCGTTGCAGTTGCGACACAAATTGGTACTGCTGCACTATCCCCACCTCTAGGGGCACCTGCGCATTATAATTATATATCACTTTAGGGACAATATTTGTTTTAATATAGAACTAAATTATATCTATGTTAATAAAAACTTAATTTGTATGAATAGATAAACTTCCTATATTTTCCTTTCTTATTCTATCAAGTTCGTTAACTGTAGTTTTTACTTATTATTAAATGAATTTTTTTTTTAATAACCCGAGTACAAGTCTAAAATTAAAACAAAAATTATTTTTAACTAATCAGACAAATGTCGAAAAAAACAAATCAAATGAACGTTCATCCATTATAATATCATTCATCATTACAGCCTATACAGTCCACTGCTGGACATAGGCTTACACAAGTTTAGGCCAAAAATAACGTGAACTCATGTGTTTTGCCAATCGTCACCACGCTGGGTTGGTGACCGCAGTACTGGCTTTGTCGCACCGAAGACGCTGCTGCCCGTCTTCGGCCTGTGTATTTAAAAGCCAGCAGTTAGATGGTTATCCCGGCACCTGTCGGCTTTTTAAGTTCCAAGGTGGTAGCGGAACTGTGTTAGCCCTTAGTCGCCTCTTGCGACACCCACGGGAAGAGAGGGGGTGGCTAAATTCTTTAGTACCGTAGCCACACAGTACCATTATAATAAAATCCATGTTATTAATAAAAATTACTACTTTAACTAACATGTAAATCGTCTACGTCTATATTAGCAGCGCCCCGTGGCTTTACCACTGTTGGAGTCAACATGTCGTAGTTTGCTTCTTCTGGCACATCCGGTTCTTCGAGTAGCCAGTTCGTTGACTCGAACATCTGAAAATAATTGTGATTAGTCATGAAAATAAATTAATAAGGCCGATCCCAATACAAATATCTTGGAAACATCGGGACAAAAGATAGTTTCACGGTCAATTTAAGTAATTTGAGTAGTAGGCTACAAAAGTTTGAAATGGCTTTTTACAGATTATTTACAAATTACCTTCAAATCCAGCGGATCGCCACCTAACTCCCCATTCAATAAAGTCAAACTATGACAGGAAGCCATTCCTATCTTCAATTCATGTAAGTCGTTTAATAGCCTTGGATCTCTTTGGGGTCTCCCTAAAATTGGTGGGGATGAGGCCGTACTGACTGGTACAACCCCCCACATGTCTAGACCGTCTTCTGTTAGTGTTCCTGTCTGGAAAATATGCCACAATTAAATACACCCCCTTTTAATAAATTGACTCTAAGCTTAGTTCGTGAAATTTAAAAATTCATGTCTGAAAGATGATACGGTGATTTGGAATTTGAATCCAGTTTTTAAAATAATTTAATAAATCACTAAACTATTTAGATTGGAAAAATTCAGGCCTGTCTTAACTATGAATTTATTTCATATTTCTAACATTGTTTAGAATCCTAGATCATTACAAAAATGATGCAAAAAATGTAATCAATAATCACCATATTGAATCCAAAAAATATTGGTAAAGACATTTTACCTTATCAAAGCAAAAGCAATCCAAGGATCCACTAACATTAACAGCTCTGGTGTTGAGACAAGTAATCCCAGCTTTTTTCAGTCTACCCACCGCGTACAATCGACCCACCGTCATGGCGGCGGGGAGGGCGGGAGGCACCACTATAGTTATTATATCTAGGGCTTTTATAATTATGTCTCGCACGGTCATCGCTCTGTATGCCTGAAAAGTGTAATTTTTATGAGTTAGATACAAATAGGTATCTGTCAGATGTCGATCAAAATTAAATGGGACCACATGGCAGGCACCAGCTTTCGATGAAAAAAAAAAAGATTCATCAAAATCGGTAGGTCCAATAAAAAAAAAACTTATGAGGACTTCCTCCTTTTTTTATAGTTGGTTAAGAAAAGTAATATCTATAATTTTATATAAAAAAGTATGTGTCAACACGCGACCGAAGTTTTATCACCTTAAGAACGATTACGTAATATTCATAAATATATTCATCTTTGTCTCGCTAGGGACGTTGCGCGGTAAAACGTTACCCTTGGGGAAGGTCACATCACAGCTCAGTGTTAGTGTTCACACGATTTCACTTTCCACGATTTTTTCATACCACGAGCTTATACATCGTTTCTTGATGTGTAAACTTCAAATAAAGAATCCTAATAATCGATAGGTATATAATGTTATGTATTGCTACTAATAAACAAAATCACCTACCTTCAGAGCCACTGTATACCCCAACCCCACAAGAGCTATGACGGCTAGAATTATAATAAATTTGTAGGAATCTCTGTCAAACTTAAAGTCCGCGGGCACGGGGTACAAAATACTCCTAACAAGTTCGCCCTTGGTTGTGTTGTATCCTGTTCGAAGAACCAACGCTCTATAACAAAAAGAAATTGGTCACGCCGTCGGTTTTTAATTTATGAGCTCTAATTATAAAATTATACAAGAAGTCAATTAAAAAAAATTAAATCCAGATTTTCAAGAACAGTCGTCAAATACAACACTGTATGATTCATAGGGGTCAAAAAGATAACACCAATTCAATATATTATACGAGAGGAGGTTAAAAAGTTCGCGGAATGACAGGGAAGGATAATGAAATGAAACATTAAACTATTTTTCCTTTTCAATGTATTCTCCCTTAACCCTACATTTATAACATTTATTAGATCTGTCAAATAACTTAGTAATACCGTCGAAAAAAAAAATGATTTGTCTTGGGCGTCAAAATAGGCTGAAATTGCCGACTTCACTTCATCATCGTCGCTAGTTTTTTTTCCACGCAGTTCTTTCTTCATTTTTGGAAACAAATAATAGTTGCTTGGGGCCAGGTCAAGGATGTAGGGTGGATGGTGCAGTTGTTCAAAACCACACAGGTGAATGGCAGCCGTCGCAACTTGGGTTGTGTGCACGGGCGCATTGTCGTGCAAAAAGAGGACGCCTTTTGTAAACTTTTCTCGCCTTTTTTCTTTAATAACTCTTTTAATTGATCTAGTAAAGAAGCGTAGTATTCTCCCGTTATGGAAACACCACGTTTCTTATAATCAATCAAAAGGATACCTTCCGTATCCCAAAAGATCGTGGCCATGATCTTTCCGGCCGATTAAGACACCATATACTTCTTAGGATGCCGTTTTTTTCCACTGCATCGACTCTTGCTTTGACTCAGATTCATAATAGTGAACCTAAGTTTAATCGCCAGTAGTAGTCGGGCAATAACTTCCTCCCTTTGACTTTCGACGCGCTCACGTTTTTGATGCGTAGAAAGCATCCTCGGAACCCATCTTGCACAGACTTTAGTCATATCAAGATGTTTATGTAGGATGTTCAAAATGGTTGTTTCTGATACTCCAACTAATGCTGCAAGCTGTTTTTTCTTTAGCTGGGCCATCTTCCGATACAAGTTTTCAAATTTTTCGATTATTTCTGGCGTGGTAGATTCAATCGGCCGTCCAGGTCGGGGGTCATCTTCAATGGAGTCCCTCCTTTGTTTGAAAAGGGTGTGCCATTGATAAATCATGGTTTTCCCAGTCCCCATAAACAGCTGACGTCTCTTGAAAAATGGTTTGAGGTGTCTTTCCTTGTTTGGTGAGAAACTTAATGACGGCACGATATTCATTTTTTTCCATAGTGGTCAGTTTCTTTCCGATTGACTTGTTTACTCGTTGATAACTCAGAAGCTAATAACCCGATTAGGCTGAAACTTGGTATATATACTAACAATAAGTCACCGAATTAGCGCATACCTGGATGAGTAAGCTCACCGCTAGCCACGCTAACCCCGCCATTCCGCAAACTTTTTGACCTCTCCTCGTACGTCAATAAAAATCCTCATTTCATCAATCTATTTTAATGAATTTTAATATTTGTCTACATCTGTATATGGTGTTACGATAAACGAATTAGTTAAAATGTATTATGTACTTACTTGACGGGTTCATTACTATAGTACCGAGTCTGTATGACCTTCGTACCGCAGAATATAACACTGGAGTTGTGTTCTTTCAAATCAAATTCTTTGTCCATTCTCGTTAAAGCTGTTTTTGTTACTGGTACAGATTCACCTATGAAGAAAATTTTAAAATAATAATAATTTCTGATGTACTATTAATAATAATATAATATATAAAGTGGATCCCATATTCCATTTACAATGTTATGTATTGCTATTAATACTAACGCTTTAGCCTGTAATATCCCACTACTGAGCATAGGCCTCTTTCCCCATGTAGGAGAAGAATCAGAGCTTAATCCACCACGCTGCTCCAATGCGTGTTGGCGGATATTTTTCCTACTATGAGTAACGATCGCTATCAGGTGTTTAGATAACAACCGGGACCGACGGCTTAACTTGCTCTCCGAGGCACGGTGAGAGAGTGGAGACCCACAAGGACTGCACAAACACCCAGACCACGGCAAACACTTGTATGGCCAAAACGAATGTTTGTCATATGCCGGGATCTAACCCGCAACCGTCAAGCTCAACAGGTACAATCCATGGCTGTAACCGTTGCGCCACGCGGCTATTAATACTAAACAGCGAATTAAATCAACCATAAATATAATAACACGTTAACAGGTAAAAAAAAATTCATACTAGTGTACTAATGCACGAGCATTGATTCCTCGGTGAAAGGATGGTTTGCAGGACAAAATTCAAGATATTTTGACTTTTTTGTGTGAAAGATACCTTTCCTCTAGAATGGGTTTAGAATGAAGAGCTGTCTATCTATCTATCTGTACAGTCGTGCACCTGTAACGGCCGAACCCAATATTCAATCTATCTCTGGTTATGTCCTACTAGAGACAGAAATATCTATCTATCATTCATTTTACTGACCCAATAAACTTGTCGACGATAGGCAATCTTATCCTTCAAAGCTGTCTATCGACGAGAGGGAGGATAGCTTACTAGAGATAACAGTTCGTATGAAAATGACAGTGTAAGCGTCCCAATAATAATAGAGTTCTATCTGTCAGTAACGTTGGTTATCTTTAGTAACAACAATATCCGATCTATAGTTTTCGGGGGATAGCTAAGATTTATTACTTGAAAAAGTATTTTCTTTGTTTAAAATTAAATTAATTTCGAGTGAAAAATAATGGCAGACTCAAGTTCAAGTAGCAGTTCAAGTGATATTGCTCTTTTGCAACAATTAATTGAATAAAAATAATATGTTTCTTGTGAAATAATACTTACTTTACTCATCTTGTGAATAAAACAAACAATTTGGTGAATGATTGTACCTATAATTTGCAATGATTTGTATAATTTGAATTTTGATTTGTAAAAAAATTATACAAATTCAAACGAAACAACGATTCAATAATGCGTAATGGCGTCGTAGCGTATTTTCGTGTCGTGTTAAAACGTTCCGTTACTAGATTTACCATGGATTCCATATTAAAATAATATCATTTATTATAAATTAAAAAGTCTGTGTAAAAATTAATTTGTCCATATTTTTATAAAACAAGATTACTTTAATATGAATAAAATTTGTATGACAAAATTAAATACTACAAAACATCTGTGTAACATAACTGAAGGTCGTTTGTGACGCTGCGTATACTGGAATGTAAGGAAGATCTCAGGTAGCCGGTCTATCTACAGCTAACTGGAGATAGTAGTCCCCTATGCGAATTATTGGGACAACTACAAAGGATAGATAGTTAGTTATTAGCAGTCGATGATAACTACCTATCTCTATCTTTAGATTGAATATTGGGTTCGGCCGTAAGTGTGTCACGTGCGCAGGGCTCACCGGTGAGCATACTCTCGTCCACCACGGCGGCTGGCCACGCGCCGCCCGCCCCACAGCCGCGCCGTGTACAGTTGTGCACCTGTAAGTGTGTCACGTGCGCAGGGCTCACCGGTGAGCATACTCTCGTCCACCACGGCGGCTGGCCACGCGCCGCCCGCCCCACAGCCGCGCCGTGTACAGTTGTGCACCTGTAAGTGTGTCACGTGCGCAGGGCTCACCGGTGAGCATACTCTCGTCCACCACGGCGGCTGGCCACGCGCCGCCCGCCCCACAGCCGCGCCGTGTACAGTTGTGCACCTGTAAGTGTGTCACGTGCGCAGGGCTCACCGGTGAGCATACTCTCGTCCACCACGGCGGCTGGCCACGCGCCGCCCGCCCCACAGCCGCGCCGTGTACAGTTGTGCACCTGTAAGTGTGTCACGTGCGCAGGGCTCACCGGTGAGCATACTCTCGTCCACCACGGCGGCTGGCCACGCGCCGCCCGCCCCACAGCCGCGCCGTGTACAGTTGTGCACCTGTAAGTGTGTCACGTGCGCAGGGCTCACCGGTGAGCATACTCTCGTCCACCACGGCGGCTGGCCACGCGCCGCCCGCCCCACAGCCGCGCCGTGTACAGTTGTGCACCTGTAAGTGTGTCACGTGCGCAGGGCTCACCGGTGAGCATACTCTCGTCCACCACGGCGGCTGGCCACGCGCCGCCCGCCCCACAGCCGCGCCGTGTACAGTTGTGCACCTGTAAGTGTGTCACGTGCGCAGGGCTCACCGGTGAGCATGCTCTCGTCCACCACGGCGGCGCCACTGAGCAGCGCGGCGTCGCACAGCAGCGTGCAGCCGCGCGGCGGCAGCAGCAGCACGTCGCCGGGGCACAGCGCGCGGCTGGCCACGCTCCGCCCGCCCCACAGCCGCACCGTTTCCGCGCCCTCCACCGTGGCGCGTAGGCTCTCTTGGTTCTGCGACACCAATCGACGAAACTCAGTGAACCGTTGCTAGTTACCAATGGTTTATTTAACACCATTTAGTCTAATGCACCGTTCCGCAAAATTAACCAATAGTGTGAGCGGGTATTATACAAAATATAAGTAAAACTTAAGGGGGTATCGAACAAAACCGTCTGATGTTAAATGACTACCATGAGTCAACTCCTCTTATATTGCAGATGTCCATGGACCTCTGCAACATAAGAGGAGTTGGGGGTACATTATCGGCCTTTAGGGAAAAGATGAAAACCCCCAAATTATAACGCTCAGGGAAAACCTCACAAGGAAGATCAATCCACAGTTTGCATGTACGAAAAATGCGCGTGAACCTCGTGCATTGGTTGCAACCCAAGCATCTAAGTGGTGTGGATAAAACTAAGTCCTTCAACGACGAGTGATATAGTAAAAACGTGACGATAGCTCTATATCAAAGTTCTTCAGAATACTCTTATAAAGACGGTTATAAACACACAGGGAGCCAATGTCTCTCCTTAACTTAAAGGCTATAAACCGTCCGTAAGTATGGGACTGTCGACAATGCGAACTGCCCGAAGTTGGATGGAGTCAAATGTGTGGAGTTGGTATTGAGTCTGAGAGACCTGTCCAAACCACCAGGTACAAACAATACTCCACATGGGGATGGAGCTGAGCCTTATAAAGCAGTAGCTGATATCTCGATGTGAAGTACCGGCCCGCCTTGTTCAGATCCCCTAGCATTTTTGCAATCAGTTTGGCTTTGCTCTCCAAGTGACCCCGAAATTATATGTTAGTTATATATAATATTAGTGATGTCTACCCCTAGCCCTACCCTCTACAATTGCTACTTTCCACGAAGACGGTACTATACCAGTGGTGGAAAGGAGTGAGAATAAACGCGTTAGAACCGAGGTCAATTCAAGGAAACACGTTTTAAGCGAGGTTGAGGGCCGGAATACTATCAGGACCACTGGACTTATTGACGGCGAGTAAATGCAAAACACGACGAACGGCACTTTGCTGAACGATTAACGCTTTACGCATCCCGTGCACGCATCAAGGGAGGGTCGGTGGAGCGTTTTCCTCTTCGTCAAGAGCTGAATTTGACCGAAAAGAATACAAAGAAGTTTCGCTTTCTCTCGTGCCAAGCTGCCTTCACATTCGAGCAATAATGGTAGTGAAGAGTGACAGAAGCTACCCTCGGCGGCTTTGGCATGAAACCAAAAGGCACGAGTTCGAGTTGGAAAGCCCAACAGCCTCTTGCCAATTTTGCCAATGTGTTTGAACTTTGCCCTAGCGATTTGCTTCCTGCAAGAGCTAGAGGCAGCGTTGAACCTCTTCTTCAGGCTATTCGCCTGTGGATTCCTGCATCTATTACTACAGCCTAAGTCCGAAAACTCCCCAACTTGGAGCTACAAGTTCTTTTGCGAGAGGCATCGAACCATGGCCGCGACCTGACGCCGAAATGAACAACTGTGTTGGGAATTAATATTCAAAAAACGATTTGGTTACGAAGCGTTTTATATCGATCACGATGTGTTCGGTTGTTAGGTGCAATTTTTGTTTCGTTATACTTCTACTGTGTAGCTACGGTAGTAAAGAATATAGCCACTCCCTCTCTTCCCGTGGGTGTCGTAAGAGGCGACTAAGGGATAACACAGTTCCGCTACCACCTTGGAACTTACAAAGCCGACCGATGGCGGTATAACCATCGAACAACATGAAATACACAGGCCGAAGACGGGTAGCAGCGTTTTCGGTGCGACAAAGTCAGCCCTGCGGTCACCAACCCGCCTGCCCAGCGTGGTGACTATGGGCAAAACACACGAGTTCACGCCATTTTTGGCGTCTATGTCCATGTATGACTGTGATGGGCTAAAATGATGATAGCAACCTGGCTTTTATTAACCAATCAATACAAATCGACTTCTATGATGGAAAGAAATACTCTTAATATGCATTATATCATTTTTTTTTTTTTTTTTTGTTACTAGTACCCTTCTTGTTACAAAAATATTGGAATTTGTCACAATTAGTGTACCTATATGTATCTACATAGCAACATCAAAAATAAATACGTCATTAAAGACAGTTAAAAAAAATAAGTAAACATTGCAAATACGAAATACTAAAAATTTTGGTCTTTCTATCAATAACTGTGTAAAAAAAAACAGTGACAAAAACAGCCTTCGTTCATTTCGTTAACAGATCGGAACACATTTGTGTTCTATTTGTTAACAGAGACAAATACTTTGTGATTTTATGTGGACCACTATTTTATCCAATAAATATGAAGTAAAATAATGAAATTTATTTTAACTTCCGTAATATTTTAAGGTTAGATTAGCTTATATGTGACGTCAAACAAGACAAATTTCCAACGCCACAGATAGCAACAGCGTTTTTCAGTCGGTTTCGGAATTTTAAATTGACGTTATACTGATGTTAACGTCGGTTTTTTTCTATGAAATACATTGGTATTTCAAAAATCACTTAAAATGCCTATAATTTATACACTAGAAATTGGTCCACTTTACAGGATAATAAATAAAATAAAATAATTGATAGGGTAACACTCACCTTCTTTGTTTGTATAACAGATGTTGATACACCAAAAGTGGACATAAGTATTATAGCTACACAATAGTAATAGTAAGGTTCAGCGAGCCACACCGCTATTGTAAATAATTGAAACACGTAGAATGGGTTGAACACTTCCAAGAGAATCAATGTCAGTATTGATTGTACCGGCACTTTGATTTCGTTGAGGCCATAAATATTTAATCTGTAATAAAATAAAATATGTTATATGAATCCATATAATTTCAAAAAATTTCTTTATACATTACGGTACATAAATATTACAAATATTAAAAACTGTACTTTTAATAACTTCAAGTGAAAATCTTCATTTTTAATCTTTTAAGTATGTAATATCTTTATTTGTAATCTTTAAGTACAAGTATGTATTTACAATCAAATAAATGGGTATAATAAACAAAAATATATGATATTTTAAATCAATCAAAATATATTGAAATGTAGTTTGGAATTGACACTTTTCCTAAATGTCTAATTTAGTGGCATCATTAAGGGCCTGTTTCACCAGTTGCGTATAAATAAGGTTATTTGACGGATGACGATAAAAATAGACTTTGACAGCGGTAGGTAGAATAAGCCAGTAGGACCTGCTCCTTCAAATTAATAATCTACAACTTTAGGATAGATTATGCGAATAGAAATATACCATAAATATAGTAGAATTCGACGGTAAAAAGGAATAATTCATTAAAAACTTTTTACTGTGCGGATACTGTCATCCTTCTAATATCATTATCCATGACTGGTGAAACCAGCCATAAGTGTAGACTACTAGACATTTCCAAAGCTCTTAATATTAAATAAAATCAAATATCTGACCACTGATGTACCATTATCACACGACTGTAAAAAAAAAAACTTGTTTCGATATTTAAATTTTCATACATTCTCAACCGTCGTTCGGAGCAAGGAGGTCGCGACGCAGCCGCGTGTATTTGAGCGCAAGTGGTGCCGCGCTCGATGCCCGCGAGGCGTACCCACTGAGCTCTTACCGAATCCCATATTAAATGTTGCTTTTTGTGGCGGAAGTAGCGGTACTGTTGGACGTCTGAATGAAAGATAATTTCATTTAATTTCTGATCCTTTTTAAATATCACACATCTATATAGGTACTATAAGTCGTGGTTGTCTATAAATGGTTGAGCACTGAGAACGAAAATTTTCTGTATGTTGTTTTGTAAAACTTTTTTTACGTATTGTCTGGTGTTCCTTTAAAAGAAATAAAAAAGATACGCGTTTGTATTACACGCCTCCAAGGAGGCTGTGCTGTTTGCCTTTGTCTTTCGTCTACCTACGTTGTATTAGTGGTTCATGTAATTGAAGTCGGTTTTTTTTCGTTTACAAGCAAACGTAATTATATACGAAAACTATATTTTTAAATTATATTTAAATTCAAAAAGATTTATGATCATTTAACATTATATAAACCAACCTTAAAATTGTTATCGTTGTTAATAGTGCTTTAATATACAGGAGTATCCCTTTATCAAAACCGGATAGAGTAGAATACAATGACATATTAAGTTTCCACTAAATGATAACTTTTAATACAAAACAATGTTAGAACATAAACCTAGTCATTTAAACATGAAATATTTATTTATTTTATTTATTTATACTTTATCGTACACCACAACTACATTTTAAACATTAAACACATTTAAACACATTTATAGACTGTGAAGTGCAATGGGCAGAGTTATGGCTATTTAGCCGTTTCTTCCAAACAACCCAATTAAAAAACTGTTTATTACTCGGACAACAAAGGTCCATAATTGTTAGTAAAAATAAAAGATGAAAGCTTAATAACTAATGTTAGTACTTAATAACTAAAAGTGTCCTCGTAATGTCACACAATTAAAGGAAAGATATTTTTATTATAATCTCGAGTCAGGTTAATATCTCTAATACATAAAGAGTAAATAAAACAACAACAACAATAGTTACTTAAGACAAGTGGTAAGTAAAAAAAAAACACCTACGTCCGAGTGCTCACGGTCAAACTTTTATCAATAATGATCACAAGTAATACTAAGAAAAATGATAATTAGGTGTCTGAGTATTGTGAATGCGCTATCTTGTTAAATTATGACCTAATTGTTATCCTAAATACGTCATATATACAAAGTTGAATTTAATATGTATTAAATTTTTAAGAAATTCTGCTCGACTAAAAATGTGAGTAAATATACTGGTAAGTCAGTTAATGTTGTAATTTTACTAACAAAAGCGCATTCTAAAAAATAAAATTACTATAAACATATTCTTTTAAGTTCACTTGTAAAACTATCTTGTTCCTATAACATAAAACTATTTATTTATTTATACTCTTTATTATACACAACAAAAACGAAAACAATAACATAATACAAATAAAGAATGGTGTACAAGTGACGACCGCTCTGGGGTAATGGTGCGTGTGGCGGCGCCTAAGCACCGACGGTCATGGGTTCGATTCCCGCTCGTAGTGGATATTTGTGTTTATACAAATATTTATTTCCAGTCTGGTTGTTAGTCTTTCTGGGTCTCCCCACCGTGCCTTGGAGAGCACGTTAAGATGTCGGTCCCGCTTGTTATCATGTACAGCTGCGATCGTTACTTATAGTAAGGAAAATATCCACCAACCCGTATTGGAGCAACGTGCTGGGTTAAGTTTTGATCCTTCTCTTACATGGGGAAAGAGGCCTATGCCCAGCAGTGGGATATTACAGGCTGAAGAGTACAAAGATCTTATCGCTAGAAATGTGATCTCTTCAAGGCATGCTTTGGGCATATAGTACATTGCATAGCAAAAGCTGTAGGGAAGTGTAAAAGAGAAGTGACAAATAGTACACATAATATGTACGATTTTATTTTTGTGTTACCCACAATTAGGAATTCTAAACATTTTTGAATATCATATCAAAAATTGACCGCTCCAGCGGGATTCGAACCCGCGTCTTCGACATACCGTGTCGACGCTCTAGCCAATTAAGCTATGGAACGATATACCCGCTAGAGCGAAACTTTTGATATGATGATTTTTACTTTCGGTTTAAGCGAACCGTGGCGCCGTCTATAGTGAGTTCTTTACAGAGACCCGTAACTATTCAAAGTTTCATATTACAATGAAAATCTTTGACAGGAGACGACACCATGCTATTTTTAATATGTACGATTTTATTTTTGTGTTACCCACAATTAGGAATTCTAAACATTTTTGAATATCATATCAAAAATTGACCGCTCCAGCGGGATTCGAACCCGCGTCTTCGACATACCGTGTCGACGCTCTAGCCAATTAAGCTATGGAACGATATACCCGCTAGAGCGAAACTTTTGATATGATGATTTTTACTTTCGGTTTAAGCGAACCGTGGCGCCGTCTATAGTGAGTTCTTTACAAAAATGTTCAAAAATGTTTAGAATTCCTAATTGTGGGTAACACAAAAATAAAATCGTACATATTAAAAATAGCATGGTGTCGTCTCCTGTCAAAGATTTTCATTGTAATATGAAACTTTGAATAGTTACGGGTCTCTGTAAAGAACTCACTATAGACGGCGCCACGGTTCGCTTAAACCGAAAGTAAAAATCATCATATCAAAAGTTTCGCTCTAGCGGGTATATCGTTCCATAGCTTAATTGGCTAGAGCGTCGACACGGTATGTCGAAGACGCGGGTTCGAATCCCGCTGGAGCGGTCAATTTTTGATATGATATTCAAAAATGTTTAGAATTCCTAATTGTGGGTAACACAAAAATAAAATCGTACATATTAAAAATAGCATGGTGTCGTCTCCTGTCAAAGATTTTCATTGTAATATGAAACTTTGAATAGTTACGGGTCTCTGTAAAGAACTCACTATAGACGGCGCCACGGTTCGCTTAAACCGAAAGTAAAAATCATCATATCAAAAGTTTCGCTCTAGCGGGTATATCGTTCCATAGCTTAATTGGCTAGAGCGTCGACACGGTATGTCGAAGACGCGGGTTCGAATCCCGCTGGAGCGGTCAATTTTTGATATGATATTCAAAAATGTTTAGTACACATAATCTATAATATATACAGGGTGACTGGTGAATTACTATCAATATTTACAGAGGATACTTGGTACATGATTCTCATTCGAATTATGTAAAAAAAATAGGTACTTAATTTTTGACAAAATTCCCACACATTTCATATTAAATAAATGAAATGTAGACACATTAATTTTCAGCCATAATGGCGGCGCGTGCGGCCTTGGCCTTGTACTGTGCCGCTTGCCGCCGCCCGCCGCAACCCCCGCCAATTCTAATTCCCCCCTAAATTCAATTAGTAGGTCACTAGGTCAGTTGGGCAAGCGCCGCCATAAGGTTTGTACGTCGGAGTACGTCCATCTTCCCGCGCGCGCGCCTAGTGATCGATCTTACGCGGATACCTAATATGTCTCTTGTGAATGTGACCTGTCATAAGTAATTAGGTATGGCTTGTCAATACACAAATGCAGAGTAGTTAAAAGTGACCCGTTCATGTTATATCGTGTAAAAGAGAATAAGTATATTATAATAAAACACAGTGGTGGCTTGACGAAGACTAAATTTATTTTAATTTTATCATAGACATAGACACAGTACAGAGTACAAAAAATAATTTTATATTTAGTAAGCGGCGCTAGTGTTGCTAGAATTATTTTGTTATAATAACCTGTCTAAATAACACCCTGACCTAACAAAATAATCTAACACAGATATAATTACAACTTATTTATTTATGAAATTTCTACTATACCAAGCATTTTTAAAAACTTATAATGTTTAGTTGCACTCAAACTTTTTGTAAATATGTCTGCTGGCATTTCCAAAGTTGATACATATTTTATATCTATTTTTTTTTCAGCTATACACGCTCTAACAAAATGATGTCTTGTGTCAATATGTTTGGTGCGCTTATTATGTAACATTGGATTTGTTGCTAACTTAATAGAACTCTGGTTGTCACTAAACAAACATATTGGCACATTCTCACACATTACAGTTATTTCATTTAATATATTACTCAAATATATTGCCTCCTTGCATGATTCAGATAGGGCCATATATTCGGCTTCCGTGCTAGATAATGCTACAGTTTTTTGTTTTTTTGCTTCATAAGAAATAACTGATCCTGCCAAAATGAAACAAAACCCAGTAAATGACCGTCTATCCATCATACAAGAGGCCCAATCAGCATCAACATATCCATATAGATTACATTCTGTCTTCCTGTATAATAAACCATAATTTTTTGTTTTTTTTAGGTATCTTAACAAACGTTTCAGATGTTTCCAATGAATTTTATTAAAACAATTATTATATTGACTTAAGAAACTCACACTATAAGAAATATCTGGCCTTGTGAGCACAGACAAGTACATCAAACTTCCAATTAATTGTTGATATGGATAATTTTTCTCATATTTATTATTTACATCTTTTTCTAGTTTTAAATTAATTTCCATTGGTGTATTTGAATAACAACAATTCAACATGTTAAATTTCTTTAAAATAGCCTCAACGAATTGCTGTTGATCAACTGTAATACTATTATTATTAACATTAACACGCATTCCAAGACATTGTTTAATTTGACCTAAGTCTTTTATTCTGAAATTTGTTACTAATACATCTAACATTTCTTCATACATATTCTGACAGTTATAAAAAACAAAAAAAATCATCTACAAACAGTGCTACATAGATTTTTGTATTTTTATTATTTTTTATGAAGAGACATGGTTCATGTAATGATTTTTTAAACTTTAGCTTTAGCAAACATTCTTCTACTTGAGTATACCATGCTCTAGCCGATTGCTTAAGGCCATAAATACATTTTTTTAATTTAAGAACTTTGTTATTACAATTTTCAATATCTGAACATTCTGGTATTTCCATATATACTGTCTCTTTAAGGAGACCATTGAGAAATGCAGTAGGTACATCTAGATGATTAATTTTTAAACCTAGTTCAACACTGATAGCTAACATTAGTCTCAAGGTAGAATATCTCAAAACTGGAGAAAAAGTTTCATTAAAGTCAATACCTTTTTGCTGTGTAAATCCTTTTGCCACTAGTCTGGCCCTATAACGAACTTCACCTTCACTGTTATATTTCTTTTTAAACACCCATTTGTTTTTCACAACCGTACCATCTTGCGGCCTATCCACTACTTCCCAAGAGTCACTGTCACGAAAAGATTTAAGTTCATCTTTTATTGCACACTGCCACTGATCTTTTTCAGATCCACTCATTGCTTCATCGAGAGAAATCTGTCCACCTGACATATCTACACACATGTTCACATTACTATGGTAATAATCTGGTTTGCGCCTAACACGTTTTTCTGGTAGATTGACGTCACACTGCCTAGAGGCGATATTCTTTGCTTCTGGTGACATTGACAATGTGTCAACGAAACTGTCATCTGATTCGCTTGATGAAATATCAGGGATATATGTCTTATCATTCTGATTTTCATTATCTGAACTATTCAAAGAATCCTTGTCGGCTGACTCATCAGGTTGTCTCTGCTCTTCAATCAAAATAGATGTTGTGGGATTGTCATGTATTTTCTCCATTATAACAACATCTCTGGCAACAATAACACTTCGTGAAGTTGGATCATATAAGCGATAGCCCTTGACATTCTCTGAATATCCAACTAGGTACATCTTTTTTGCTTTTTTATCCCATTTTTTTCTTTTCTCTTTTGGTATATGGACCATTGCTGGACTACCGAAAATCCTTAGATGACTTATATCCGGCTTCTTGCCCGTCCACATTTCATAAGGAGTAGTATTCTGGTCTAAGCTGGCCGCTGGTGATCGGTTCTTAATATATACAGCTGTGTTTACAGCCTCCGCCCAAAGGAATTTCTCAAATTGAGCATCATAGAGGAGACAGCGTGCCTTCTCAACTATGGATCTATTGTTTCTCTCGCATAGTCCATTTTGTTCTGGTGTATAACTATTGGTTTTCTGATGAAGTATTCCACACTGCTTTAGATAATTAGTCATCTTTGCTGAACAAAATTCTGTTCCGTTGTCAGATCTTAATATTTTTATTTTCTTTGACTGTTGATTTTCAACATATTCTTTGTATTGTTTGAAATACATAAATGTTTCATCCTTAGATCGCAGAAAATATACTATGCACATTTTACTAAAGTCGTCCACAAATAACAGGTAATATCTTGCTTTACCCAGGGATACATTTTCCATTGGCCCACATAAATCTGTGTGAACCAATTCTAGGACCTCCTGACTTCTGCTGGTGCTTGTTGGGAACGGAAGTCTTGTTTGTTTGCCTTCACAGCAGACTACGCAACTGGACTTTCCAGTATCACATGTATCGTCAACATTGATACCTTCAGCTGCTCCATTCTTTAATTTTCTTAAATCACTAGCGTTGATATGGCCTAATCGCCTATGCCAAGTAATATTTGAAATTTTTACTGCTGCTGCTAAATGTTGTTCAGACTTCACAACTCTTAATCGGTATACACCATTTTCTAAGTGAGCTTCGCCAATACATTCGTTTTCTGAATTGTAAATTAAGCATCCATGTTGATTAAATATTACTCTATTGCCACTCGCAATTATCCTACTCACCGATAATAGGTTCGTGGTGAGGTTAGGTACACACAAAACGTTTTTTACATCAATCGTAATCTCTTTATCACCAACACATGTCGTGATCTGTATGTCTCCGGAGCACAAAACTTGCACTGCGGTTTGATTGGCAACGATTATTTCTTTAGTCTTGGGTTGATAGCAAACGTTTGATAGTAAATTCACGTTTGAAACAATGTGTGTGCTTGCGCCGGAATCCAAGTGCCAATCTGACTGATTGAATTCTTTTGTCAGAAAAACTGCACTAAACGCATTTGACTTCGTTTTTTCTGTAATACGACACTGATTTTTAAAATGTCCAATCTGTTTACATTTATAACAACGAATAAGTTTCTTTCGCTGCGCCATGTTGATTTCACTGTTACTTGTATTAACGGGTGGTGGCGCGAGCGTTCTGTTCTCTCTGACATTTGCGTATTTGGCAGTAGTGCCAACATTACGCTTAGTATAACTATTAGCGGCAAATGCACCTTCCGACTTAACCTCAAAATCTGTACTCATGTCTAATAACTTAGTTTTTATGGAGTCCGCACTGATGTTTATCCCTGAATGTTCGATAGCCATAATCATTGGTCCATATTTCTCTGGCAATCCAGCTAACATGAGTGACCCAATCCACTGGTCGTTTATCTCGAAGCCGGTGCCTTTTAGTTTTTGACCGGTTTCTATGATCTGGCTGACATAGCTAGTCATGGTCTCGCAGTTTTCTAGGCGTATATTAATAAGGTTCCTCAGCAAACTGATTCTTCGTGAATATCCTGAGTCGTCAAACATATTTTTCAACGTCTTCCATAAGTCATATGTTGTTGTAGCTTGTTTAATATGCACGTAGAGAGTTGCGTCGATTGTCAGTATTAGCTTTGCTTTCGCCTTTAAATCTTCTGCTATCTGAGTCGGAGTAGCTGATGACGGTAAAGCTGCCTTAATGGCGTCCGCCATTCCCTCTAACACGAGCACATTTTCTGCCGCGAAACACCAGTCGTCGTAATTCTCGCGACCTTTCAGTTTCGGGATATTTGCCAAGTAATTGGTAGACATAATTCAAAATTATCACTAATTGAATTATTAATTACTTTTTTTCACTGGGACTGGGCCCATAACCTATTATAATAAAACACAGTGGTGGCTTGACGAAGACTAAATTTATTTTAATTTTATCATAGACATAGACACAGTACAGAGTACAAAAAATAATTTTATATTTAGTAAGCGGCGCTAGTGTTGCTAGAATTATTTTGTTATAATAACCTGTCTAAATAACAAAGTATGGTTCATTTATTACGTAAGACGATTTAGGGGGAAAGGGGGTCGATCATGTCTTTAGTCTCGATAGTTCTTAGATAAAATTACAAAAATGCGCCAAGTGAAAATACCTTGTAAAATCGCGGGCAACCGCGCGAGTGCCGAGCTTAAGTGTAAGCGATTTCCATTTCCATGGCAACGAACCCGCGCCGCGACTAGTCGTCACTCGCTTACGTAGTAAACAACATTCGTTATTTCGTTGATAAATTTTAATATTGTAGTTGAATAATAATTGAATTATTGAAGTGTGTGAATAGTTTCTTTTATTTATTTATTTATTTTTTTTTTTTTTGTTAAGCCTCTGGACTGAAAATCTTATGTCGGTAAAGATCAATAATTAAAACCAAAGTTTATTACTACCAAAAAATAAAAATTATTAGTACCTACCTAAAGTACAAATAAAAATAAACGTTGAAACAAACCAAACGTTTATTCATTTTTTCATTTAGATTCTTACGTAATAAATTAATATTTATCAAATTATCAAGGGGAAGGGGTCGGCCTAATCTTATCTTGGTATTTTTGCCTATCCTAAGCCAAAATTAAAGTATGAAGGGGGATTGGATCATACTGGTTTATCAAAAGTAGCCTGCTACCCTGTTAACGCTTGACGGTGTTTGGACGTCGGTAAACGACCGCGCGATAGCTAAATGTATCTGTATACCTACACACCTGCTTTGTGACGACTGCGCAGCTAGGGCGTCCAGACGACGCGTAATTAGCGAGATAACTGGTGGTTAACTTTACTTAGAAGTTTATGAATATTTATTTTATATGTAATTTTTTTTCGTCATATATGATCGTCAATTAACACGTCCTCAAATATTGATAGTAATTCACCAGTCACCCTGTATAAACGCGAAAGGTCATTCATCACGAAATCTCCGAAACTATAACACCTACAAACTTGAAATTTGGCAAGTAGGCTCCTTATAGGACGTAGACATCCGCTAAGAACGGATTTTACGAAACTCAACCCCTAAGGGGGTAAAATGGGGGTTGGAAGTTTGTATGAGAGTCCCATGTTTTTGACGTAAGAGACTTGAAATTTAAAATGTAAGCTCTATAGATAGATGGTGAAAAGGTGTCCAAATAATGTATCTTTAGAAATCAACCCCTTTTTGGGTTAAAACGGGGGATAGTAGGTCGGCTCACTGATCACGAAATCTCCGAAACTATAACACCTACAAACTTGAAATTTGGCAGGTAGGCTCCTTATAAGACGTAGGCATCTGCTAAGAACGGATTTTACGAAACTCGACCCCTAAGGGGGTAAAACGGGGGTTGGAAGTTTGTATGATAGTCCTATGTTTTTGAAGTAAGAGACTTGAAATTTAAAATGTATGCTCTATAGATGGTGAGAAGGTGTCCAAATAATGTATCTTTAGAAATCAACTCCCTTTTGGGGTTAAAACGGGGGATGGTAGGTTTACTCACTCACCACGAAATCTCCGAAACTATAACACCTACAAACTTGAAATTTGGCAGGTACGTTTCTTATAGGGCGTATACATTTGTTAAGAACGAATTTTATGAAACTCTACCCCTAAGGGGATAAAACGGGGGTTGGAAGTTTGTATGAAAGTCCTATGTTTTTGAAGTAAGAGACTTGAAATTTAAAATGTATGCTCTATAGATGGCGAGCAAGTGTCCAAATAATACATCGTAATCTATATATATAAAAGAGAAAGGTCACTGACTGACATCACGAGAACTCAAAAACCGCTGGATGGTCCATCCATCCAAGATGGACAAAGATGAAATTTGGCAGGGAGGTAGATTATAGTTAGTAGACGTCCGCTAAGAACGGATTTTGCGATATTCCATCGCTAAGGGGGTTTAATTGGGGTTGATAGTTTGTATGAAACATATACAGTAGCAACAAGTTCGCCTGATAGGTTATTCATACTGCAGCCTGAAAATAAAACTAAAAATGTGGTGTATAGAGAGGTTTTATAAAAATAACTATTAAATTATACTAAATTGTGCCTTTGAAAAAGTTACTCAGAGTGATAAGCATTTCAAGTGACTGAAATAAAAAAATAATTTGCGTTAAGCATCTTAATAGTAATGCATATCTTCATAACCACGCGGACGTAGTCGCGGGCAACAGTTAAGCCAAAAGCGTATGTGACCGATTCTCTCAAAATCTACTTAACGGATTTTCATGCGGTTTCATAAATGGAGAGAGGGCTTCAAGAGGAAGGTTTACGGAACGGCAAAGCCGATTTTGATGAGAGTTTCACTGGAAGTTTGCCGGGAAAACTTTGTGACAAACTGATTTCAACGCGGGCGAAGCCGCGGGCACAGCTAGTACAATATATGTACTTAAATGAAATACATATAATAAGAATAAATATATACAATACATAATACAAGTGTAGTCACAAATTATATTTAATTGGTTTTCCAAATTTATAAAAACCACTTCATTAAAACCTTAGAAAAGGTATGTATGTACAATATGAGGTTATGTACAATATGAGGTTTAATTTAATGTCTCCAATCTTGTATCAATAAGAATTTAATTTTTATACTTACTTAATTTTGTGCCATCATCTAAATGCAATGGTGTGTAGAGATCGTCTGCACTGTCTAATGTACCTTTCTCACCTCCGAACTCATCTTCAAAACCTTCATTTAGTAACCCACTGGTAAAAAAGAAATAATTATCATATTATTAATTGAGAACATAAAACATAAATGAATATAAATCATGATTAATAATCTTATTTTTAGAGAAGACGTTCGAAGCTCTAGTTTTATGAGTTGTTGTGAAAGAAAATGTAGAAATCTGTATATCCGTTATTTGACCGAGGGTTGATTACAAAGATTAAAATTTATTCTTTCATCTTAAATGGATAAGAGGCTAGTAGAAAGAGTAAATAATATATTTAAATCTTTTATAGTATTGTTAATTTTTTTTTTTTTTTTTTTTTTATTAATGCGCTCTTTACTTTAAATATGAAATAATTCATTTCATAGAATATGGGTTGACCTTTTTTTTAAATAGTTTATATATTTTACCTGGCATCAGCTATATTTTTATCTATTATCTTGTGAATGAAGTAGATTTTACATTTCTTTTGAAATACTTCCTGAAAATGAATAAAAAAAATTATAGTTGACTAATAATTTAACTTGTCCATAATATTATAATTGCAGTATAGTACGTAGTACTTACAATTACTAAAACTTGGTCAGCTATTTGGAAACAGCATCTGACCGATGTGGCATAAAGTAGCCATGTAGGACACCAGTGGAAAAATAGATAAGGTATTCCACAAGTTAGTACTGATAGAATGTGCACCAACACTACCCGCCATCTACATTTTCGATAGCCATATACCACCTGAAAAAAAATTAAATTACTATAAAGGTACCCTAACTCTTCACTCCACCGGCTTGGTAGTTTTTTGACTGATACAGAATATGTAATATAATAACAAAATACAGTGATAGCATAACTTTTTTTATAATACGACTTTTATGATACATTAGCGCAATGGTCACAGAAACTAATCAATGTGCTAGAGGTCACAAGTTTTTTAACCTTTTTTAGGTTTTACTAATATGGGTTGTGGTCTGGGCATTTTTGTATGTATAGAAGGTGTTAGACTCCTTATTACGTTTCTCAAATGGGAGGTTTCTGTAGGTGAAATAAATCAGGTTTCTCATGAAAAAAAAAATTCCTGACCCCTTTTTAAATTTGACAGTTTGATGTATATTGAAAAAGAATGTTTACTCTACAAAATAAGATAATCCAATTAAGCCTAGCCCACTTAGTTCACAAAATTTTTTGTATTTTGTTTTTGCTCTCCTGGAAAATGATGATTTTTGACTTGAGTCACATACTAAAAGAGAGCCGTTGAATATTAAGTTTCAATTATTATTAATTAATTAATAAAATATTTAATTTATTCATTAACAAAAATTTTAGATCCAATAGATGCACCATTTTTTACATCACTTTTTGTATAAGTTGCAACAAATATTTGATTCTTTATACACACACAGATAAATATTACCATCAACTATTATGATCATTACAAATACCATTCTAATTACAACTTTTCTTGTGAGTCATTAAATGTAATCAACCTTACATTAAGACCATTGTTCTTACCATAAATATGTAATAACTGTAGATGGTTATTATAGTAGTTATTGAGTAATAAATATTTCGTATTATTTGCTTATTAAAATATGTAAATATATATTTTACTCTTGTATGTTCTTATCTAACATAATAAAAAATATATATTTAAGAATCTGAAATTGGAATGTTTGTTAACTTTTTAAAAACTTAAAATGTAGCTATGGATTTTCGTTTAAAATAAATAAAATACCAATATACTTTACCTGATCAAAATCTGGGTCAGTGTTAATTTTTTGGACACAACTGAATAGTGATTCCCGACTTTGTAAGGAAGCATACTCTATGAGAGGTTGACTTTCATCATCAGTCATATTAGAAGTTTTATATATTCAAAGTAAAAATATAAATGCTTAATATAAATCAACTAATTGCTTTTGAGGTATTCAGTTCATAGTGATGATTTGTTTTGTATACTTATTTGAAGCAAGTATATTTTCCTATTTTTTTTTTTCTATTTAATCCTACATGTTTCTAAGAATATCGAGCTAAAATAATACACGCAAAAGTTAACATATTTCAGTATTTATTTTCGAGTGTCGGCCTTGAAATTCATATCCACTTGCTTTACCACGAACAAAATTGTGCCAAATCCATTAGTAACATATTATATTCCAGATCAAATATATTTATCGTCCAATAGGGATAATAAACGTTTTTATCTAATGATATGAACACAAAAGAAATTTAAAACAAACTTTTGTCACGTTTGTTTTCAAAATATTAGACTAATGATGTAAAAATTCACAGTAATTCAGGACAGATCAATCTCTTATGTTTCTGCCTTCTAATGAAATAATAGAAACTTATTTAAATATTTTGTTGAAGTTTTTGTTGAAATTTTTACCACCACTACCTCCCACCAGAGTTAAACAAACGTCACTAAATAATTTAACATTTGACACTTGACAGTACTGCTACGTTCCACTTTTGGAGGGGGTAGGGGCGAAGAGAATCATCTCATATGGAAGAAAAGTTGAAAAAATGTTCAGCCCAGCTGTATACTATAAATAACGGTTCAAAATCCTTCCACAGTCGCGCTGGTGTAGACAAAGAGTATGGTACACGGTCTTATATACGGGTCATGCAGCTAAGATCAATTTCAACGGTGAGAGATTTGTACGAAAGTGTCATAACTTTTCGTTCGCGTCAAAGCCACTGTACGTCACTGCTATCGATATGATATGCGAATTTTATAAGTGGAACGCATATTGAAGCACTTTGTGCTCGCAATATGGCGGCTTGGTCACGTTTTACATGTAGCTGTGGGAGCTGTCAGTAAATATTTCGCAAGGATTGGAGTAAAATTTAATTCAACGTGGATTCCCGAGTATTTATAGTTGCGTTTTTGACAAAATGAATGAGAGATAACGACTCCAAAAGTTTGACATTAACGTTTTTTTCGAATTTCCGCAACATTTTTTTTTTGAATGCCAACTCTGATACACCAATATTTTGTGAGCGAAAGGGGCCCAGTGGTGTCGCGAACAGTAACATCATCTATGACTTCGAGCGTTTGCTCGCGACGACCACAGGTCTGAGGTGGAATGATACAGAGAGTGTTACATACAATCGTTGCGGGCCTTTAGTGGAACGTACGATATGTCATCTAAAAAAAAACACCAAATCAAAAATCTCCTTTAGTAGGAAATTCCGCATTAAGTGCTTGTTCAGATGAAATAAAATACTCTAAAAAACCTAATATCTGGTTTCACTAGCTTTGATAAAGTATTAAAAGACTGATAAGTAGTCTTTACACTAAAATGCATATTTTAACAAGGTTATAATATTAAACAACTGATTATCTTAAAACTTTTTGTTAACTGTTGTGAACAGTTTATAATGATAACTGACAAGTTTGTTTTTTATAGTGGTAACACAAAACTAAAAAATATAATTGCGTTTGCAGGCAAACGAAGAAAAACTGACTTCATTTATATCGGCAAGTAATACAACGTAGGTAGACGAAAAAATAGTCAAGTAAATACGCATTATCAAAGATTACTCCAAAAGTTGTAATCAGATCTCGATGAAATTTAAATGTGATCACATGACAAACATTGGGTTTCCCTCGATTTCTCTGGGATCCCATCATCAGATCCTGTTCTCCTTATCATGGTACCAAACTAGGGATATCTTCTTTCCAACATAAATATATATATATATATATATATATATATATATATATATATATATATATATATATATATATATATATATATATGTATATATATATATATATATCGAATTGAGTAACCTCCTCCTTTTTTTGAAGTCAGTTAAAAATGGTTGTCTGTAAAGTTGAATTACGGACGATAGTTTAACGTGACAACGCAATGTGACAACGTCAAAACAAAACATCTAAGACGTATAGGCCAACCAAGTGGAAGATAGATGTGGCTTGTGCCGCATCTATCTCTCTTTCACTGAGCATAACGCTACAATGAGTCTTCCTTTTGCGTGCATGCCACCGGCGTTCATCGACTTATTACACGTAGTCACGTCAATAATTCATACATGTTAAATATAATGTAAATTAGTTTGACACTAAGGTAAAGGTAAAAATAAGTACGTTCATGTTTTTCTTACCACTTGACTGTCTTCTAAGATTAGTTCCTGTTTGACACTAACAGTCATGATTCAGTAACAAATATCTGCAACAAAATATTTTTACATTAGTAAAATACAATTTTATTCAAACTAAAACTTAATTCTGACACACAAAACTTGAACCTAAAAGTTATTTATTAAGCTTGGTAGGGCACAGCAGGAATTTTCTGCTCAAAATATGGAGCAGCCCAACTGGGGTAGTACCTCGACCTTACAGAAGATCACAGCTAAATAATACTGTTTTCAAACAGTATTGTGTTCCGGTTGGTGAGTAAGGTGACCAGAGCTCCTGGGGGGATTAGGGATTGGGTCGGCAACACGCTTGCGATGCTTCTGGCGTTGCAGGTGTCTATAAGCTACGGTAATCTCTTACCATCAGGTGAACCGTACGCTAGTTAGCCGACCTAGTGATAAAAAAAAGCTTTATTGTACACAAAAAAAGAAGATTCATTTTAGAACAATTTGATACTAAAACAAATAATGTATGCAAAGGAGGCCTTATTGCTTATAGCGATCTTTTCCAGGCAACCTTTCGTCTTAATATTTAGTAGTTAAATTTACTAACGGTTTGTCAGAAGCTAGTGGTAAAGTGCAGAGAATACTTTTAAATGTGTAGGAATGAGGTCACACTGTTTTAATTAACAATGTAAGGTAACCCAAGATATTTATTAGTTAACGAGGGGGAGACTAACTTTTTAGCATTCGATGGATTCACTGTGTGGGTGCCGGGTCCATCGTGTGGCAGAGGGAGAAACTTAGAGCAGTTCCTAGGACTTGACCTAGACTGACTAGTTGACCTAGGTGTAGGTTTGAGGAGACCCCCCTTTGAGAAGCGCATCAACGTTCACCTTCACTGCTTGAGTTGTCCGCCCTGTGTTGCACATATTATTTATTGAAAAAGTCTAGATTAAGCTACTAGCAGGATACAACAAGTAAACCATGCCAAGCCAGAGCTAAGACTTCTTAGCTGCTGTTGCACCGGTCGTTTTATATACGTCAGAATAACTCGAGTAATAGAATGAGTGAGTCGAACGATATGCTAAGTGGTACTATCGGTGCATCTGTTGTTTATCTCTTGCTAAGTGCCTATGATATGACAGCATGGGTGCCGACAAATATTTAAAATTTATGTTTGGTTACAAACCAAAAAAAAAACGATTACATTTTATATCTACAACTAATAGAATGACAACATCAACATAGTCGAAGAATGCACTTAAATGCGCATTATTAAGGATAGCTCAAAAACTACTCGTTAGATGTCGCTCAATTTTAAATGAGACTACGCAACAAGCGCTGACTTTCGATCGCTATTAGATATTTATGATAACAACTGACAGCTTAACTTGCTCTTCGAGGTACAGAGGGGAACCCACAAGGACTGATATATAAACTGGAAAGATATATTTGTTTAAATACAAATATCCATGTCGAGCGGTAATCGAACCCGCAAAACTGTTTTTTTGTTTTTTTGTTTTTGTGTCTTAAAGTATAAATTTGTAAAACATTGTAAATTAATATATTCTAGAAAATTAACACAATACAAATTTTTGTTATGTGCGCGGATCAAACCCACAACTGCCAGCACAACAGCCACAAACCAGTGCTGTGACTGTTGCACCAACGTGTCGTCAACATATGAATACATTTTATTAGATACTAACTGACCCGTACGTTGTTTTGCCATATATGTTATTAAACCCCTTAATCCCCACTTGATACCTTAAGGTTATAAAAAAAAAGATGTTGGCCGCTTCTAACCCTACCCTTTTTTTGTAACGCAGGGGAACCTATTTACGGGTGATATCCAGGATGCTCGGGTGGGCATTCCTAGACCGTTTGTCAGCTTCAGCACTTGGGGGTGCAATACTGACCAAATCCCCTGCGGTAGCTTTCAGCCGCTTTAATTGGAAAGTCACGGATCTGCAGGCAACAGGATCCCTCCAGCGACAGGCTGGCTCGGCGAAAAGGCCAGACTACTCCTCCATGGGGCTGTCCGGCTCACCTCTGAACAATCCCGACGACGCCGTGTCTAGCAGGACCGAATTCCCATCCCGGCTCGACACGGAGACGAGTGCGTTACTGGAGGCGCATTAAGTAGCGCCATCGTTCGTCGCCTGCGGATGGAGGCCTCGTCGGTGGCCCCCTCCCTCATCCGCTCGTCATTCTTCTTCTGGGACAGTACTGTCTCGCAGAAGGAGATCATCTCCTTCCAGGATTCGTCGTCACCGATCATCGCGGTGATGACGCTCGGCAGTGACAAGTCTCCTCCGAAGACTGTCGTCAGATCGCGATGCAGTGCCGCCCATCTCGGGCACACCTCGAGTGTATGCTGGGCCGAGTCCACCGCCACGCCACAACCGTGACATCCAGTTTTCGGCTTCCTTTGGGCCGTCCGACACAAGTATTCACCAAAGCAGCCATGCCCGGTAAGAACTTGGGTCAAACGGAAGGTCGTTCAAGGACCGGGTGCAAGGCAGCCGTTACGCGTGTGCCATACGGCTGCTCCACCAGATCCTCCCCCCACCTCCGCATTAATCGCCCCTACCCGAGACGTATGAGTAGGTCTCGGCAAGGACCTCCTCCACAAGCTCCCACGGGGGGTCGCCGGCTAGAGCAGTATCTGCAACCCAGGATATCGTACGGTACCCCCGGATCACCCTCACCACGATGATCCTCTGCGCAGACCGCAGCGCGGCCTTATTCCTCGCAGTGAGGCGATCCGCCCAAAACGGGGCATATAGCTGCCTGCAGGTGGCGCTGGGTCCTCTGAGGTTCGGGAGGAATCTGCCTAGTGCACTCGCCACCTTCACGACCTTCGGTCCCACCATAGCAAAGTGTGGGCCGAAGGTCCACCCTCGGTCAAGGATGAGCCCCAGTTATTTAATTTAGGAGCTCATCCTGTCCCTCCCCTCTCCGATCTTCAGGGTAGCCCCCGGTGGGGGTCCCTTGCTTCCGGTCCCGCAGAAGAGAAGTGCTTCGGTCTTGTCAATTCTGATACGAAGACCCAAACTCTTTATGCGGCTGATCACGAGTTTGAGTCCGACCTCGGCCAGCTGCGCCGCCTCCTTGTAGTCTCGGCGCCGCGAGTAAGCGAAGGTGTCATCCGCGTAGCAGATGACACCTATCCCGGGGAGGAGACGGCCTCGCAGGATCCAGTCGTAACCAATGTCCCACAGGGTCGGACCCAGCAGCGAACCCTGCGGGACACCACAGTCGACTCGCCGGCACTCCACGGACCCCGACCGATTCTCGAGGCCTACTTTCCGATCGGAAAGATACGTCACCAACAGCCTCCCTAGAAACGGGGGCAGTACGAAGAATTTCAGTGCCTCCCGAAGCACTGCGTGCGGGAGACTGTTGAAGGCGTTCGCGATGTCCAACGGCACCGCAACCACAACCTTCCTCCCGTGTTCCACCTCACCCGTCACCGCCCGCAGGCATTCTCAGACCTACCCGATATGCACACAAAATTTCATAAAAATCGCTCCAGCCGTTTTGAAGGAGTATAGTGACTAACATTGTTGCATGAGAATTGTAATCTAAGACTGGGTGACCCCGCAAATGTTGTTTTGCCATATATTTTATTAATCTTCTTGACAATATAACGTAGGGAAATGAAAAATAGATGTTGGCCGATTCTCAGACCTACCCGATATGCACATAAAATTTCATGACAATCGGTCAAGCCGTTTCGGAGGAGTTTAACTACAAACACCGCGACACGAGAATTTTATATATTAGATAATTTTCTAAAAATTTTACAATTTTTTTTAAACTTTATAAACAAAAACAAAACGATATTAAAAACAACATTAAAATATAGTCTGTGCATTATTTATTATCTATGTCTATGAACGTCAACTGTCAGTTGTAACTGTCAAATTCGTTGCAATTGTCTCTGTCGAGTGTGTGTTTTGATTGTTCGTTCTTTTATTTATCATTCGGAAATCACACAAAAGTCTATTAAAACATTCAAAAGTTACTTTATATACTGTTGATCCATACCACTAACCCATCGTTAAAAATATATTGTACTTTGAGGTAAGACTTTAATGTAAATAATTGTGCAATAACCTCCAAGCATTCTAGAAGTTTATATTTAAAAAGTGTGTACTACAGTTCCGCAATCACCTTGGAACTTATAAAGCCGACCGATGGCGGGATAACCATCCAACTGCAACTTTGAAATACACAGGCCGAGGACGGGCAGCAGCGTCTTCGGTGCGACAAAGCCAGCCCTGCCACCTCTCACCAACCCGCCTGCCCAGCGTGGTGACTATGGGCCAAACACATGAGTTCAGGCCATTTTTGGCTCCAACTTGTGGAGGCCTATGTCTAGTAGTAGACTGCAATATGCTGATGTGATATTTAAAAAGCATTATTTATTTCATAAGTCTAATAATTACCGATGATAATTGATGTCATAAAAAACATATTCACTTGGATGTATGTTATTATACTTATTTAAAAGCATACTGCGTCGTTAAACATTTCGTATCTAATCGTGAGAACATTATTATGTATTTTTTTTTCAGAGACAAACATGATAATACCGGTGCGGTGCTTCACTTGCGGCAAAGTGATAGGGAACAAATGGGAGGCATATCTCGGTCTCTTGCAAGCTGAATACACGGAGGGGTAATAAGTTAAAATAATTTTTGACTCGTAAAATAATATATAGGCTAAGGATATTCGGACACTAATGTTATCCTAGCGGTAATCTAGCGTCACTGGTACTTCTTGAAAAATAAAACAAATCTAACCTCAAAATTAGACCATTTATCGGCATGATTTCGTTCCGAGGGTATTCAGTGTGATTTATTTACGGAAATTGTAACTGTACTTAGTACCAGCCATGCTAAATTCACGCTAGAGTTAAGCTAGTGTCTGAATATTCTTACTGTAATATATATCATTATCAGTCTATTTTCCGCTTTCACCATCCAGACACTACCAGCTTCTCTCTTCAAGTCTTTGTTGTACATATAAAATGTGCCAAAAAGTAAAACAACCACATTATGGAACATGTAAACTATTTCTTAGAAGATTCTTTGACATACATTAGAGTTGTCTGGAGGTTTAGGCACCTGGTACCTGGTAGTATTAGGAGGTTATGCTCTTAGTCTTGTCGAGGAATATTTAAAAATATGTAGAAAATAGCGTAAGCTGATATATACACTTTTACTAATACTGAACGATATGTCTTATTTTGAAATCAAAGTTTTGGCAATGTTGAAAATACTGGTCATGTAAGAGGTGCCCATCCAACTAGTCAACTGTAAAAATCTAGGATGACATGTTGGCGCAATGGTCACAGCTCTGTTTGGTGCGATGGGGGTCGTAGGTTTGATCCCCACTTATGACAGAATTTGTATTGGCCATATAGATGTTGTTCGTGATCTGGGACATTTGTGTATGTGTATTGAGTGTGTAGGAAGTACATCTTACTGGGGGCCGTTGAGTGTTAAGCGCTCATTTATTTATTATTATCCATCTAATTGGCTGAGTTGTAGGTTCCTCATTAAATGTAATATTGCTTTTAAGTGTCATTTTTTTTATGAATAGTGTTATTTTATTGCATGGAAAAGGTCACATTAATTATAAGTAATGAAGTCATCATGGCACAATCAGTATTATTGCTGAGCAATACTTATTGTTTAAATCAGTTCTTACTTTGAATGTAAATGAGTAGAATTGTTTGCAATTTGGACTTTTACTGATAATAAAATAATAATTTTAGACATCATTTACTAAACTTAGATAATTTTACATAAAGTATAAACGAAATATAAAGAAAAATCTAAGATAATATGATATTAAGTAAAATTCTTTACATATAAAAATATTTACATTATTTACTAATTTGATATTAAACAATAATAAAAAAAATAAATAATAAGTTGTTATTATTTTGTTACTTTGCAATTTTGTTATTTAGTATATTGTTATTTTCTTTAATCTAATTTTAAATGAGAAATAAAGTATTCACTTCAGCCTGTAATATCCCACTGCTGGGCGTTAGCCTCTTTCCCCATGTAATGGAAGGATTAGAGCTTAATCCACCAGGCAGGCCAATACGGGTTGGCGGATTAAAGTATTAAATAAATAAATATAATAAATAAAATTTTTAAAATATTGTGTGTTGATTTGTGGTAATTTCAGGCAATAATAAAAAACTAAAATTATATGCTTCATTAAACACATAATTAATTCAATGTGATCAAAGTGCATAAGGCTACTAATACAATAGTAAAATGATACGGTGTTTGAATTAAGTATGAATTGTGTGTTGTAAGAAAGATAGTGTTTGTAAAGTTATTTGAATGAAATGAAAAAAATTTAAAATACATTTATTCTGAACAATCTTACCCTTACCTAAAATTTAATTGCAACATTTCATTTTCTATTTCAACGCAAAAATTAAATACGCCTATTAGCTCACCTTTTTTCATTAATGAGATTATACCTGTATTTGGAAATTATAAATATACTTTGTACTAAAAAAATTCACGTAATTTAATCGAATAGGGGGGCGGGAGGCGTTTAAAAGTTTCTAAAAACATCACGTTACTAATATCCCATATTTTAATTCTCCTACATGGAGATAGGCTAATGCCTAGAAGTGGAATTTTATACTCTAAATCATTTGGTAAAATATAATTATAATTTTACTATAACTCATAAGAAAATGAAGTGCTTGATTGTATCACAATTTTCTAAGGGAAGTAATTTACAATAAATTTAATACAGCCAAAGAATGGAACTCTCTACCAGTGTCTGTGTTTCCAGAAAATTATAACCTGGGGATCTTTAAGTCGCGAGTGAATAGGTTACTTCTAGGTAAGCGTGCTCCATCTTAGACCGCATTTTCACTTATCATCAGGTAAAATAGTGGTCAAACGCAAGCCTATCATTGTATAAAAAAAAAAAATTAAAAGTATAATAATTATCGAAATCTAAAGTACAATATTTTATTGTTTCAGTGATGCTCTTGACGCTCTGGGTCTCAAGAGGTACTGTTGCCGTCGCATGCTGCTTGGTCACGTAGATTTAATTGAAAAATTACTTAATTATGCGCCCTTGGAGAAATAATTGTCATTCCTATTGTTGTATATTTTGTATTTTTAAGATAAATAAAGTTTAAGGATTTACTGAGTTGTTTTTTTCTTTTAATAATACAACAAATTGTCAGTAATAAGTAGAGTAAAAATAGTAGTTTCGTTTTATCCACCCATTTCGTATCAAGACTCAAGAAATCACATAACAAAACTGTTTTACAACTACAATAGATACAATAATCCGTTTAGTTAGATAAAAACAGTTTTTACACTGTCGTAATGAAGAATACACAAGTTTTATTAATAATGTTTCAAGTGCTATTGGGGATTTTTATAACATGATGTAAGTGGGGTTTCAATGTTACAATATTTTAAGCTTCATACTAGTAAAATATTTCAATGGCATTGTAAATTGTAATAAAGATAAGCTGTATATCTAATGTGTTCTCATGTTTGTTTATGTCTATTACAAATATTTACCCAATGTTTATTTTAAATATTTAAAAAAGAGTAATTTTATCTCTAACGTTTAAACGTACTTATTTATATGGACAATGTTAGTATTTTTTGTATTTTCTCGTATGATTAATAATTGTACTAGCAAAAATTAAAAAAAAATTTAAGCAGCACCCAATATTTCTGTCTGTACATGTAAGATATATAAGAAAATATATTATTGGGACTTTTATCAACGCAAATGGCACCCAAAACAATGATTGTGCGTTTGTGCACGCTAATCTCAGAAACGGCTAATCCAATTTAGATGTGGTTTTCATTAGTATAAATAAATAAATAAATAAATATCATATAACATACACAGTCGTCTGTTCCTATGGTAAGCAACTTAATGCTTGTGTTACAGTTAACAACCGACTGTTATGACTATATTTAACATACATAGGAATAATACACATATAAATATATAAATACAAATATTATATTACACCCAGACTCAGGGGGGAATCGAACCCGCAACCCGCGGAACTGAAAGCAGTATATATTGTAAGCTTAGCTTAACATTTATGTTTGTTTCATGTCAATCGGTTCATATATAAAAAAAAGTTATGCCAAGTTAAAGAATCACGTTGAACATGTAAAGTCACTTTTCCACGCGGACGAAGTCGCTAGCACAGCTAGTATGTAATATAATTGTCATCACAACAAATAACGTCAAATAACTGTCTACAATTCTATATCCTTAATCGTCAAATGCGGCGCCGCGCCGCTTGTTTCCGTGCGTCAACTAACATCTAACTCGATTTGAGTGAAAACTAGAATAGGTACCTACGTGAAACTTTGATAAAATGTGCCAAGCAATATTTATTTTACAGTTAAAATATTAATTCGATATATTATAACGATAACGGCAAAGTTTGTTCATTTTTACGTATTTGGTTCGGATTCGTATTTTTATGTTACATTTGTTAGTTGCGATTATTAGTTGACCAGCCTATCACTTGAAATTGTGGAATTTACGGGCTATGTGGGTTAATTTCGTTCTCTCGGGGATAATCTTATCCTATCACTAAGAGAAACTCCAAGGCTGCAAGCATAGACCTTTACATAGAACGATGAGTGACTAAACTTGTGGACTAGTCTATCCATCAACACAGTAGGTGTGGCGCATTTTTCGAAGTCTAATGTATTCTAGCTTTGCGGAATTTTCAAAGTCTTGATTAAGCCTACCATATGCCACTGAGCCTAACTGACTCCTCATATCGGCGACCTAGTTCGATTGTATGGCCTAGGTAGACAATATTATTTACAGTTCGAGTAGCTGATTCTTCACCATAGGTAGTAGACCGATAAGCCGTAGTGTTTTTGTAACTCAGATAAAAGTATGGGACAATGATCAGTAAAAGAGATATTCATTACATAACACGTGGTTCAATAAGTCCCGAGACTAAGTACTAAAAAAAGGTCTTTTTTATAAAATTAATTTTTATTCATCAACATAGTCTCCTCCAAGAGCGATACAGTCCCTCCAACGCTTTTCTAACTTTTCTATCCCATGTGTGTAGAACGATTTGTCTTTGGCTTCAAAATAAGATAACTTCACTATTTTAGTCAAATTTCTTACCCTGAAGCATTTTTTTGAGGTCTGCAAACAGCCAGTAATCGCTGGGGGCCAAGTCTGGCGAATAAGGGGGATGAGGAAGCAATTCGAAGCCCAATTCGTTAATTTTGGCCATCGTTCTCACGGACTTGTGACAAGGCGCGTTGTCCTGGTGAAACACCACTTTTTTTTTGTTCATGTGAGGCCGTTTATCCGCAATTTCGTACTTCAATCGCTCCAATAAGCACATGTAATAGTCACTATTTATATTTTGCCCCTTTTCAAGGTAGTCGATGAAAAATATTCCATGCGCATCCCAAAATATAGACGCCATAACCTTACCGGCCGATTTCTGAGTCTTTGGACGCTTCGGGCGGCTTTCACCAGCCGCTCTCCACTCCGCTGCCTGCCGATTGGATTCCGGAGAGAAATGGTATATCCAGGTTTCATCCATTGTTACATACCGACGTAAAAAATCCTTTTTATTATGATTCATCAGCGCCAAACATCGCTCTGAATCATTGATACGTTGTTCCTTTTGATTAGTTGTAAGCAAACGCGGCACCCACTTAGAAAAAAGCTTTTTCATGGCCAAATTTTTATGTAAAATAGTGAAAACACTACCAGCTGAAATCTTCACTATCTCGGCTATCTCTCGCACTTTTACCTTCCGATCTTCCAATACGATTTTGAGGACTTGGTTAATATTTTGTTGAGTCACTGCTTCATTTGGACGACCTGAGCGTTCCCCATCATTGGTGTCCATGCGACCGCGTTTGAAGTCGGCATACCACCGACAAATGGTTGCTTTAGAGGGAGCTGATCCTGCATAACATTTTATAAGCCATTGCTGTGCTTCAACGGTATTTTTTCCCATTAAAAAACAATGTTTTATCAACACGCGAAACTCGTTTTTTCCATTGTATCGAAATTACAACCGTAGCGTCACTTAAATGTTTCAAAATCAATAATTTTATTGTTCCATTTTTAAAAATTTGACACATATTCTTGTATTGATAGCCAGTACTTTTTAAAAATCAAAAGAGTTTTTAATATATGCGCCATTTCCAGGTTAGTCTCGGGACTTATTGAACGATCTAGTACTATTAACCTTTTGACCGCCGTAGTCACCTATACTTGACAAGGGCTCGCGAGTCCTGTGCGCCAGCGACGTCTATAGGTGACAAAAAACCCGGACCACAAAAATATTAAATAAAATTATTAAAAAAATATTTCTAGTATTTTAATTCAACATTTATGAAAATAGAATATCCCCGCTACATTTGAGTATAAAAAACAAGTCTTGTAGAGCTACACGTACTGAGAAACATTGAAATAAAAACATGCATTTTTATTCCACGTAAATGATATGTCCAGAACGCCGAAGTCGTCTATAGTTGACCGCTAGGGATGTGACGCAAGAGGTATAAATAAATAATAAATAAATAAATATTTACAACATACACACACGGTCATCTGTTCCTAAAGTAAGCAACTTAATGCTTGTGTTATAGGTAACAGCTGACTGGTATAGCTATTTTTTTTTTTTGATAAGCATACATATAAATATAAATAAATATATATTATACCCAGACTCGGGGTGGGAATCAAACCCATAACCTCCGGAGCAGAAAGCACCGCTGACCTGTAGTCACTACAGACTGCGCCAACGGGCTAGTCAAAATGGTATAGATGATTTATATATTCTTTATTGCACTTTAAAAAAATCATAATTACAAGTCATTTTTGCAATTAGCTATTCAAAATTCAACTCAAACGTGTTATATTTTCTATAAATAATTTAATATTTGAATAAAACGAAAGGTAAAAAACATAAAACTATCATCAGCTAACACATAAATAGCAAATGAATAAAAAATCAAATCAACTAAAATTAATCAAATCGCCATAATAAATCTGATATCTCAAATCTGGCGCATCTCTAGCGCGTAGTCATGAATCCGTTCTCTACACGCCGTTGTCAAGTATAGACGACACGCTGATGACGTCATAAGCGAATAGCGAGAAAACTAGTGAAGTGCAAGACGAGCGATACCTTAGAACATCGTCGCATTTTGGAAGGCGTCGATGATTTTAATAATATACAATTACCAATAAAAAAAAAAATATTTTTTTATTTTTTTTTTTTATCTAAGGTTAAGAGCGAAATTACGATTTTCTTTCTCATTCTCAAAATCATTTGGCAGTATCAATATCATCTCTAACCCCCACTCTCATAAAAGCTTTTTTTCTGAGACCCATGTCGTGTCGTCGTGTGTCGTGAAATATTTGATTTGAAATATTGCTACTTACTCAGTACTGTTTTAGTACTATTTGCTACCTAAGCAAAAAAATATTTAACGCATGTAAATATTTCTTTTAAACTAAGGCTGGCATCGACCGCACCAATTATATTAATTTGCTTCATCGGATCAACTACTGAGTTGGGGAACAATGGAACACGGGGCACTATGGAACAGTGTCGATAAAAATTTGAATTCTAAACTAATTCGTGTGGTAACGCTTCGACCAATTACAGCGCGTAGGGACTCTTGAAAATCCGTAATAACTTTTTACTGGGTGTACCGATTTTGATAATTTTTAATTTTATCGAAAGCTAATGTTTATCATGTGGTCACATATAAATTTCATTGAGATCTGATATCTACTTTTTGAGTAATCTTTGATAACGCGTAGTTACTTGACTATTTTTTCGTCGATCTACGTTGTATTCGAGCAAACACAATTATTCTTGTTCAAAAGTTGAGATTTCTTTTCAAAGTACTTTCTTTTTAGTAAAAAAGTTTAAAGAATAGGTAAATGATATTTTTTTTCATTAATTTTAATCATTTGAGACAATTGTGTGGAAAGTTCAAAAAATAACCTAAGTTTTTATAAAACTCGTTTAAAACGTTGGCCTTATGGGGCACTATGGAACGGGGCACAGTGGAATACTGTTCTAATGAACCTTAAATAATAAACTATTATCTAATAAGATAATAATTGTGTTTGCAAGCAAACGAAAAAACTAACTTCAATTATATCGACAAGTAATACAACGTAGGTAGACGAAAAAATAGTCAAGTAAATACGCATTATCAAAGATCAATCAAAAAGTTGTAATCGGGTTTGATGAAATTTAAATATGACTACATGATAAACATCGGCTTTCGATTAAATTAAAAATCATCAAAATCGGTGCACCCAGTAAAAGTTATGCAGATTTTCGAGATCTCATTGTAAAATCCTGGTTTCCTTAGCATGGTACTATACCGGGGTTATCTCCTTTCCAACAAAAAAAGAATTATCAAAATCGTTTCATAAACGACAAAGTTATCCCCGAACATAAATAAAAAAAAAAAAATATATATCAAATCGGTCGAATTGAGTAACATCCTCCTTTTTGAAGTCGGTTAAAAAAATACAAATTTGAATTCGGTTAATTTTTTTCTAAATTACTTTTCATGTATATATCGATTCGATTCGAAATCGATATATAGCCTGCGGCTTCCTTGCGTGCGACACAGCACGTCTCTAAAGAGAGTTTCATAACCGTAGGTCAGCTGCGCCGTAGTCGTCCAGTCGTGACAATGACGTCATGGCGATAGAAAAGAGTGTTGTGCTTTACTACGATTATTTTTGTAATGTTTGTTTTTTATTTATGTTGTTGTAAGTATATATAACGAGTGCAAGATAACACAAGAAAAATATCAAAAAATAAACCTTCCTAGATTATATAAGTAGTCATTTATTGCATAAAAACCAACAAAAACAAGTCACTGTGTGGTACTCGATAACGACTCTTGGCAGCACTATTTTTTTCGTAGGTATTTTTGTTTATTTTATGCCTTGGCGTACAGGGCACGGGAATGGTTTTGAGGCGTGGCGGTCAAAAGGTTAAACGAGCAATTCTTGTATATATATAATCTGCATCTCAGAAACGGCTCCAACGATTTTCGTGAAATTTAGTATGCAGGGAATTTCAGGGGAGATAAATAAGTCTAGCTAGGATTCATTTTTATAAAATGTCGTTTTATCCCTGTTTTTGGCCATGAAAAAAAATGGCTACAATATTGTTAGAATACGAAGGTAAATTTCGCACCTGTCAATCAAGTTCAACAGCTCAGAGGAAATCGGCCGGTCGCGATCGGCCGAAAAGATCATGGCTCAAATTCTCGTGTTTCCAAGATCGATAATCATTTTTCTTTTTTTTTTTCTAATTGCACTCGTTACTTTTTATTTAAATAGCCAGTTCATATTTTTTATTACTATGTCGGTAAAATCGAAAAATATTATTCATGTTTTGTCATTATTATTTTTTTATTCTTTTTGACTTTTTATACCTATTTACTTATATTTTTTATTACTGTCGGTAAAAAACATATTAGTCATATTTTATAAATATGTAATTCGTATTTAAATATGATTTTCAAAAAACACGATTTACTAAAAATACCGAGCTTAGCTCGGTCACCCAGGTACTTTGTTAACAAATGACTAAATAAATGATGGTCTAAGATCTGAACCTAAGTCGATCTTCACCGATCTGGTAATAGTGAAACATATTTTATAATAAATTTAGTATATTAGATAATATATTAAAAATGGGTAGCCTAAAAAAAATCCTGAACTGACTAATTTTATCTATTTTTATTTTTTTAAATTGAAAATTGCAACATCAAGATAATAAGAAGAGTTTAATTTCGGCAATAATTATTTTTAATGTCGGCACCTGCGCTATCGTAGGCAATTAGCAAGGAATTTATAAACAACAGATATACCGATCACGCCATCTAGCACATCGCTCAAAAATCACCTACCCTCACTCATTCAATTACTCGAGTTATTCTGACGTGTATAAAATGACCGGTGCCACCGCGGCTACGGCAGTCTTGGCTCTGACTTGACACGGTGTACTTGTTGTATCCTTCTAGTAGCTTAACCTCGGCTCTTTCGATAATCCCAGGGTAAGTTGTGTAACGTATATTTTTATTTTTTGTTCATTCTCGTAACAATTATATCGTTTCGTTGAATTATTATTTTCATTGCTGGCTGTTTCGCTATTGGTGTGTTTCGTGTGACATGGGGCTGCGTAGGCGGCCGTTGGTGGAGTTCGCGGTGTAGATTAGGCTCAGAGCCATATAAGCGCTGGTGCTGTGCGGCTCCTTCCTTTCCTTGGTCTTCAGCCTCGGTCAGGTTCAGGGTGCGATTTTGTTGGGTGAGTTGTTGTAATATTAAATACTTTTATTTAATTTTAATGACTAACTTACTTTTGCTTTAATTACGAATATGTGTGTAGATTGTGTGTGTTGGATTAATTTTATTTGCTTTAAAGTTCATTGTTTTATTGAATTAAATTATTGTAAAATATTAGGATGTGCTTGTCTTTGTGGGCCATTTCCGTCTCAACCCAGAGACTGAGACGGTTGACTACGGAAGGGCTCACTTTCTGGTGTGACCTTCCAGGGTCCTTGGCGTGGCGGACACGTGCGGTGCCGTTGTTGCCGGTGATACCACGTGGCAGAACTGCTCAACATCTACGATAAAGAACTGAGCAAAATTTTTCATCCCCGGCTGATATCGTGATGGAGATGGTGACGTGGCCCTTGGACATCTGAACTCGAGAGACTGGTGGGTGATCATCATAGTATGATTTAATTTTGTTCTCCAATCCAATGTGATCGCTAACTTTTTTAAATATGTCTGCACTAGCGCTGTCGTACGCAATTAGAAAGGAATTTATAAGCAACAGACGCAAAGATCGCGCCGCCTAGCGTCGTCGCTATCGTTCGATAGTCACCTACCCTCACTCGGTTCGATTACGTAATTCGATTTACCGGTTATTTGTTGAATTTAGTTTTGTTTTAATACGTGATACGAAGGTAATTGTATAGCGATTGATTTTGCGATTGTTTTTGTTTCGATTCAGTTACAATGTCAGATTGTGAGCGTGATTGTAGTGCGAGCCGTTGCGGTAGTCGCAACCGCAGTCGTGAGTGTCGCCGCAATACCCGTGGTTGTCACAACGGTCATGAGCGTCGTGATTACTTCCAGCATCGCGACAGTCGTGAGCATCACAGCGACCGTAATCAGAGTGATCAGGGTGAGTGTCAGATTAGGCCGAGTCGTGAAAAAGTTAGGGCTTTGATTGACACACCTTAACCGCAATCAGTGGCGTGCACAAAGTTTTTAGACAGGGTAGGCAGTTGAAAAAATTTGAACAGCCACACTGCGCTTACTTTCTCACAATTTTTTCCTAATTTATTTCAATTTTGTTGGGAATAGATGCTTTTAGATAATTTCAAGAACAGACAAGTAAATTATTGGACACTTAAAGTGCATTTATACTATTAGTTAAAATTGTATGCTTAATGAAAGTACTTGTTTATTTATTAATTAATGAAAAATTATAACGTCATTGTTATTTTTGTGTTAAATCAATACGCCTGAATAATTATTAATTTATCTGTAAAATCGAACGTGTTGAATTTCGATGCACTATTTACTTTCATCAAACACATGTCTTCGTTGCATATTTCAGAAGTAAACTTTTTCATCACTAATATACTAATATTTTCGCTAATAGGCACAAACTAGGGACAGACTCCTGAAATTTCAAGTTCACTTCATTATAAAGTAAAGAATAACATTTAGTACCTAAGAGGAGGAAACAGACCTCTGGGTGGTCAATGTTACATAACTTCCAGGTCGAGTGCGGGTACTTCAGAAGGCAAGGCCAAGTCTGGCCTGGAGGTGTTGGCAGAGCTGCGAAACATGAAGCGCCGGCGAGCTCGCTACCGCGGCGTCGCGGCCAACTAGAACTACTCGCACACACTCAGGGAGCTCATCGCCACGCAGGTATACGCAAATAAAATTAGAGGTATAGGAGGTTCTAACTGAGGTAGGGCACAGCAGGAAATTAGATTCTAATAACAAGAACGCACAAATGAAAATTTAAAAGTGAATTGTCATAATATTACTCTGTGGAATGTTGCGATTACGCGACCGTGTCAAAAATCATAATTATTAATACAAACGGTGTCGAATTCCAGACAATTTAGTTTGACAGGTTATTCTGAGGCAGTGCCTAATTTCGTTGTTAAACCGACCAATGTTAAAAACACAATACTTAGTTCGTATTCCATATGACTCGCGCGACATTATAAAATTGTAGGATTATATAATGTCTTACTGTCATCGCTAACATTTATTATGCGATTATAGGCTTCTGCCTTTCATCAAAGGCCCGTCGTCGATGCGCACGAAGCGTTGATATCGCATATAATATGACGGCGGCTTTTTTGAAGCGGATTTAAATTGTATTATGTTTTATGTCTTTTTCAAAAATATGTATTCAAAAATAATTGTAATGTTCATGTTTTATATATCATTTTTAGTAACATGCCAGGGTAGGCAGTGCCTTTCTGCCTATATGAAATGCACGCTACGGACCACAATATGCCAAGCAGTTTCATCAGTTCATGGGTTTAGCCAGCTATTTTAGACGTTACATAGCTGATGTTGCATCGACAGTGAAGCCGGCGGTACTGTAGCGGAGCGACGTGTGGATATCTGAACATTAACAGGCGTTTGTGGTACATTACAACAGTTCGGTGAGTCATGCTATTTTTATTATTATTCTAGTGCCGAATGCTATCTTGTTAAACAAACTGTTAGCTGTAACTTCATAGGGGTACATTCGTGATTATTTGTATAGAGGGTATAGTGAATGCTAATGTGGATTGTACTGAACAAATTCTTTATGTCGTGTTGATTAGTGGTGGTCGTTTATCGGTTTTATTTCATGTTGTGCCTGACGATTGCTTGAAATATCACGTGATAATTGGTCGATGCGTTTTATAACAAGGGTTTACAATTAGCGTGTTTGAGTCGTCTCTTATTATCTTAAAACAAAAATCTGTTGCTACCTTTACTTACGAACCGGATTCCGTGTACAGTCTTAACGATATGGACACAGATATTCTGAATAAAGAACCTCTGTTGTCCTTGCTTAAAGAATTTTCCGACTCTTTTGTTAGAGAGCTAATAGAAGTTAACATCATTTGCCCCAGTCGGTCTTCGTTTGAGAGTCCTATACTACTTTTGAAGTAGCGTGACGGATCTAATCGTTTTAGATTTGTTACAAATAAGGTTAAAATTGCAGAGTTTGACATTGGTGACTTGGTCTTAATTCAAAACGAGGAGAGAAATCAAACTAAGCTAGCTATCCTAAATACAAGGGGGCGCTTAAAGTTGTAGAATTGCTTGAAGGCGATCGCTATCTGTTAAAGTAGTTGTCTGGTAATAGAACTTATAAGTTTGCTTAAGATCGTTTATGAAAGATTCCTCTTATACTGGTGTACCTGCTGAGTTAGATTTGTTTAATGTGGATAACGTTGTTGCGGGAACCGCCACCAGTATATACAGCACATACCATGGCTATTTGGTCGCACTGCACGCACTAGTCTGTAGTTGTAACTGCAACTCGCTTGGGTTGTTAGGGCGCGATGGGCAGCTAGCGGTGTGGTGGGGACCCGGGTCTCCTAGGAGACTATTATTGTGTCGGTCATGTATTGACCTGGGAGAGTCGTAGAGTCTAGATGAGGTGTTGGTCGTATCACATGAGGTGATGATGATATGGGTCGTATCACTTGAGGTGATGACAATAGTAGTTGTCACTAGCTGGTGAGCCAGCCTGGCCATGAGCGTTGTATGTGATCTTACTGTGTCAATAATATAACTTTGTTTTTTTTTTTACGACGGTTAGAGGAACCTTTCGTCTGTTAACAAATAAGGTAAATTGTTAGTTTTTTGTTTTTTTTTTTTTGTGATTAACGTTAACTAATAAGTAAACAATGTAATTTCACGTTGCAGTCAGGCTGGCCAAGACTTAAGAGATGCTTCAGTTTGATCGTCTTGTTACAGATAAACACGACAACGTGAAACTTGTCTGACTCAGGTCCGTGGGTGCGCCATGTGCGTTTAACTCTGGCGGAGGTCGCGCTCTATGGAGACCGTTGTTTTAAGTGAGTAATGTGATTGCTCTTCGGATAGAGAGCCGAGGAGTTAAAATACCTCTAAGTTTGGTTGTAACTTGATGACCACGGCTTTAGTTTTGGTTGTGATGACGTCGATGGTACATGGCTGTGGTATTTGTGTGTAGTTATAATTAATGTAATGACAATTATGATTCAGGTTTATGGTAAAGTTCTTGGTATAAATTAAGTTTAGAGCGTAGTTTGTCTATTTTCCCCTTTTACGTAAAATTTGACTAAGTGGTACAAGGCACTGTTGTGGCTTTTTCTTCTACTCCAGGTTGACCATCACACGAGGGCGTGTGATAGCGGGATCGCCGTGTCGGCAGTAGCGCTGTCGTACCCAATTAGAAAAGTATTTGTAAACAACAGATGCAACGATCGCGCTGCCTAGCGTCGTCGCTATCGTTCGATAGTCACCTACCCTCACTCATTATATTGCTTGAGTTATTCTGCCGTATATAAAACTAACGGTTCTACGTCGCTAAAGCAGTCTTGGCTCTGGCTTGGCACGATACACTTGTTGTATCCTGCTAGTAGCTTAACCTGGACTCATTCAATAATTAATTTGTGCAAACGAATTATATGTTACATATTAGGGCGGACAACTCGAGCATGAAGGTGAGGGTTGATGCGCATCTCAAAGGGGGCCTCCTTGAACCTACACCTAGGTCACAAGTCCTAGGCACTACTCTGAGTTACTCTCTCTGCCACACGATGGATTCGGCACCCGCACGGTGAACCGTGAATCCATCGAATGCTAAGAAGTTAGTCTTCGCCCCCTTAACTAATAACTATCCCGCCTTCCGTGCTGCGTTATCTTTCTGTTAAGTGAATTCTGTTTCACGATAAATTGATAATATCATAATTTGTGTTTACTTGTGTCAACATTACCCACAGAAGCCCACAGTAGACTAAGTACTCTGAGACGATGAGAGAGACAAATATACCTTCACGCAGACAAAAGTATACCTTCTTCATCTCCGACAAATATATATTTATCTCTCTGTGATTTAGTTCGTCGCGTTAAAAAAGAATTATGCTCTTTTATTTTAATTACGTTTACATATATATTACATTTTTTTTTAAAGTGCGACAGGCTGTGTTGCAGGATCTCGTACTGGGCGCATCCTCGGGTGGCGGATGGAGGGAAGCCACTGGTATTGCACCGCTGCGGGTGGTAGGGGTCTTCAGACCCGCGCGGACTGAAAACCAGTAGCGCTGGAAGAGAGGGCGCAGAGTTGTGGGGTGTGATTTGGCCCCTCACGTGGCGCCGTAAGAGACGGCGCGGAGTGGGTCGTGGAATTTGGCGCTCCCCTCGGTATTAGAGGGTGAGGTGAGTGGGTTTCGCCCCCCTGGTGGTTACGACGGGTCAAGCGCTGCGAAGGCGCGGAGCGGAGCGGAGTGGAGATTAATACGCACGTATTTCTGTCCCCAGTGTTTCCGGTGAGCAGCCCGAGAAGAGTGAAGTGGAGGTTGTGCCCGCGAAGGGCGGCGAAGACGGGAAGGCCGAGAAAGGCGGTGTTGTTCACGGGTTTTCTAGTCGTGAGGTTTTTTTTTT
>NC_059418.1:12137940-12171498 GCF_905220565.1 Melitaea cinxia | reverse complement strand
GTTTTTTGTGATCAACTGTGCATTGCTGTATACCAAAAGTTGCGGAGAAACGTGTTCTAGTGAATCCAAAATTGAAATTGTGAAAAGTGAAAAACTGAAAATTTTATTAGTGAAAAACCGCGTTTTAGCCGCAACTGTAACTTTGTAACGGAAACGCTGCTCAAACAAGATCGACGACCTATAGTTTTCAATACGTCGTCGGATAGGTCTTATTGAGACCTATCTTTCAAGACCCTTTTTGGATTTTTTCCGCCCAAGCGCGCGGAGAAAATCTTCAAAAAAACTGAAAAACACGTGGCACGTGTTTTCTGTTCCGAGGGGCTACCAGCGACGCGCAGCACACCAAACGACGCGTCTCGGCGAGCTCGTTCAAACGACACATCATACGTCGAGATCTGGTTATTGGTCCGAAGATATTGAGTTAACAAAAATTTGTCAAAATTCAAAATTTAATATTAAAAAAAAGTAAAGCGACGACCCCCACTTATTTTTTGTTTATTTTGTAGTGTTTAATTAGTTTTATCTTTTTACCGAATTTCAAAATTTTGGCTGGGGAACTTCGGAGTTATTAATTTTTGAAAATTAGGGGTGTGCATGTGGGGGTGCAACCCTTGGCTCGATCTCTGCGGAAACCATCTGTAAAAATTGTATATAGTTAAGTTAGTTAGTCAAATTTTTTGTAGATTTTTTTAATTCATTTTTTGTATTTTTTATAAAAATTTTAGTTTTAATAATAAGGTTTTTTCAACCCCAAAAATCGGGGTTAGTTTTTAAAATTTTTAGTTTATTATAACTAAATAGTAAATAAAAAGCCCGATCTAACGAGCTTCAAACACGGGGTGTTTAGGTAACTGGGGCCGAATTGGGCAATACTAGACTCAGTGGCGGCCATATTGGTCGCCATTTGCAAAAACTTTAAACAGCAATAACTCAGTTATTTTTAATCGAATCAATTCGGGATTTTCGACACTGTTATTGCTGTCCATAGACCTGTGCCTGGAAGCACAAAGCGGCTCTACGTAGAGTTGACCCCCCGATCCCATTTTCTGGACCGGGAGAGGATAGATGAGACTGGGCCCATTACGGGGAACCCACGCACGGGATACTGCGATCAGCGGTTCCCGAAATATCGAATTTCTTTATTTTAAAGAAGTAGATCGGGTCTTTCGGGCTGATTAAGCCTGAAATTAGAAGATAGATATCTCGGGAACCGCTGGTCGTAGAGCGACGCGGTTTTTCACCATAGACTGTCCCTCCTCTAGGGCTATCTTTCTGATGAGGACTTGAGACTCTACGTAGAGTCCGCACCCAAAAAGTAGAGTTTTCTCTACTTTTTGCTAGTTTTAAGTTAGGATTAAGTTAGTTTTAGGACGTGAGCATATTTGCTCGCTATTTTACCCTGGGACAACTTGTTACACTGCTATTGCAGAAAATAATTTGACTTTTATTTTAAAAAATTTTTATTAGCTTCATATTTTATTATTAGACGCGACCCCTGAAGATGTCGAGCTCTAGTGGCACGTCCCGATCCCCCGCGACTCAGGGCCGGACACCTAGGCCCCCCCCATCCCCACAGAGCAGTGTCGAATCACGCCTGTCTCCCTTAATTAGGAAGAAAGACCTAGTAGCAAAGACCAGCTACTATGAGGAAAAAAGGAAGGTCTTTGCGATGTGGAGGTCAAGTGAGAGGGAAACGTCAGAAATGGCCAGGGAGGCCCTGGGATCTGCCAGAAATTTAAAAAAAGAGTATAGGGAGACGTTGGAAGCAGCATTAACAGAATATTCCGTATTGATGGATACAATGCTGTTTACATTGGAGGCCCAGCTAGAAGAAATCGAGAAATGCCAGAACAAAGTCGTTATCCAAAAAATGGAAGAGCAATCCCGTCTCCTGCTTGAGACACAGGAGATGGTAAAAACTATCCATACCAAAATGGAGAAACAGCAGGAGACGGGAGAAGCTCCCAAAACGTACGCTGAGGCAACTCTAGCTGGACCACCACCAAAGCGGCCGGCCGTCCTCCACTCCCTGGTGGTGTCGTCGGAAGACGTCGAGATGACCGGGGAAGAGGTCCTCACCAGGCTGAGGGAGACGGTCAAGGCAAAAGAGGGATGGACGAAAGTGGAAAGAGTAAGGAAGGCGAAAGACAGGAAGGTGGTGATGGCCTTTGCCACCACCGCCGAGAGAACGAAAGTAAGAGAATGTTTGGAAGCGAAAGGGAAGGGTCTTCGGGTCGAGGAAGTCCAGAATAGGGACCCGCTTCTGGTTCTTCGGGGCGTCATCTCGGATAACACCGATGAAGACATACTTAAGGCCCTAAAGAACCAGAACCGACATCTCTTCGACGGCCTCGACCAGGAGACCTGCAGGGTGAAAGTCCGATATCGCCGTAAGGCGAGGAACCCGCACACGGCTCATGTGGTGTTGGAGACATCGCCACCCCTCTGGACACGGATCACAAGCGCGGGGTACGTGCACATTGACCTCCAGAGGGTAAAGGCCGAGGACCAGTCCCCGCTGGTCCAGTGTTCGCGGTGCCTCGCTTACGGCCATAGCCGGAAATTTTGTTTGGAATCGGCAGACGCGTGTAGCCACTGTGGCGGCCCGCATCTCAAGGCACAATGCACGGACTTCGCGGCGCAAATTCCGCCTTCTTGCAGGAATTGTCGGAGGGCGAAGCTCGACGAGGTCGGGCACAATGCCTTCAGCGATTCCTGCCCAGTTAGAAGGAGGTGGGATGAGCTGGCGAGATCGTCCGTTGCGTATTGCTAAGGGCGTGCTGGCCGACGCAGTGGCGCTACCAAAAGAAGTCTCCACATCCCTGGCACAGAGTGCGCGAGACAGTCTGCAGGGACTCTGTATCTGGAAGAAACTTGATAGCTTGTTGCAGAACAAAGTTCCTGTAGAACAAGAGGGACATAACGCGCGTCCTCCGAATAAGGTCGCAAGAACTTATGAAAGGATGTATGGAAGGACCCTGGCAGAGGAGAATAAACGGCTCTTGACTCATTAAAATGGAAAAAAAAAATTTTTTTATAAATGTCTCAAACTAAAATGGCGAGCAAATATGCTACAATTATATAGTTGTATATAAGGTAGTAGCATAAGTAAATAAGTATATAGAATAAGAGTTGTTAGATATTTTAAGTAGTTAAGCTGTAAAAACTAAAATAAAGCATATAAAATTAGAAAAATTGTAATAGTTAAGTATTTAAAATAAGAATGTAGAAAAATAAGACAGAAAAATTTTGTTTCCTTTACCCTGACTTAATAGATGTAGTAATAAATAGATAAAATAGTGTAGCATTAGTCAAATTAGTAAGGGAACTCACCCTGATCGGCGAAAGATGATGAATGACAGAAGAAATTAGTATGAAGAATGAAAGTACGAGAGGCATGATTGATAGAACTGGTATGAAAGAGAACATTGTAGACACAGGCTCCGACCACAATATCGGGGGTTTAGAATAAAAAAAAAAAAAAAAAAAAAAAAAAAAAAAAAAAAAAAAAAAAACCTAACCTAACCTAACCTAACCTAACCTAACCTAACCTAACCTAACCTAACCTAACCTAACCTTTTTTTTTTTTTTTTTTTTTACGTGTGGAAAATCCTTCATGGACACCCTCCGGTTGGGGGGGCTCGGAGGGGAGTCAGACTCTTACTGAACAAAAACCACACGTGTGTTCCGCCTATGCGCTTGTGGCGAGATCGCGAGGACACAAAGCTCTTTCGCGATCCCGCCGGCGCCTGCCCAGACTAGGGCCCGTCGTCGTCGCCGCAAAAGCGACAGCGACCCGAGAGAGGATCCCTTGAACACATAAGATCGCCTCTCTCCGTCCTCCTCGGGATCGTGCGATGCGGTCGATAGATCCCCCGACCTATCGCCCGCTGATCCAAACTACGGGGGCGGCGGCTGCAGGTTGGCCAGGTAGGCCCTGCGCCGCCGACCGCGTCTACCGCGACGAGACGGAAGCGAGTTCGGATCCCGTTCCCGCTCCCGCTCCGCCGCCTCCTTCCGCAGCATCACGGCGCTGCAGAAGGAGGAGACGGCGCTCCAGTTCTCCTCGCTGCCGACCATGGCCGAGACCACGGCCGGCAGCGAGAGATCCGCTCCGATGGCCGCCGACAGGGCGGCGCGCTCTTCGCACCACGCCGGGCAGACCGCGCGCGTGTGCTCCGCCGTGTCCTCGGCGCCGGCGTCGCAATGGTGACATTCCGACGTCGGCTCCCGCCCCAGCGCTCGGCACAGATAGCGACCGAAGCAGCCGTGACCGAAGCAGCCGTGCCCGGTCAGCATCTGCGCCAAGTGGAACGACATCGCACCGTGTCGCCTATCGACCCAGCCGCGCAGAACGGGCCGAATCGCCGCCACCAGCCCCCGACTCGTAATTACGTTCGGGTCCTCGAGATTCTCCGACCACTTCCGGAAGAGGCCGTCGCGAGCTTCTCTCCTCCATCGCACGACCTCTTGCGGACGAGGCGGTTCCTCCCTCAGGCGCGCTTCCGTCACGCGCCAGAAGACCGACGCGAGAGCTTCGGCCTCCAGTTCCCACGGGGGGCTGCCGGCGAGGAGACACGATGCGGTGTAGGACACCGTGCGGTACGCCCTCGCAGCCCGCAGCGCGATAGCGCGGTGCGGCCTGCGAATCAGCGACACGTTCCGCGCGCAGAGAGCGCCCGCCCAAATCGGAGCGCCATACAACGCCATCGAACGCACGACGCCCACGAAGAGGCGTCTGCATTTGTCGGCGGGCCCTTCTAGGTTGGGCAGTAGACTCCCGAGCGCTCCGGCGGCGGCCAGAAGCTTCGGGGTCAGCCGCCGGAAGTGTTCGTCGAACTTCCAGCGACCGTCGAGAACGATGCCCAGGTACTTCATCGTCGACCCGACGGCGATCGAAGTACCCCCGACGACTATCGACGTCCCGGGCGGAGGAGCGGCCCTCGGCCCGTGAAAGGCCAGGACCTCCGTCTTCTGCAAGGCGACCTCCAGCCCGAGAGCCCGAATCCTGGCCACCACCTGCGCGACGCCGGCCGTGGCGAGGAGGCCCGCCTCGCGGTGCCCGCCGGCGCGAACGGTGACGAGAGTGTCGTCTGCGTAGCAGATGACCGACACTCCCGGCAACGTGGCACCGCGGAGCACCCAGTCGTAGCCGATGTTCCACAGGAGCGGTCCGAGGACCGAACCCTGCGGAACGCCGCACGACATGGACCGCCTCGACAGACCGCCGCCGCCTATCGGGAACTCTACCGCCCTTCCCGCAAAGTAAGCTCCGATGAGCCTACGCAAGTAGCGCGGGATACCGTGGTATCCCATCGCCACCCTCACCGTCTCCCAGGGCAGAGAGTTGAACGCGTTGGTCACGTCCAGCGAGACCGCCCACAACACTCCACCCCGGGAGACCGCCGACTCGGCGAGGTCCCTGAGGTGGGCGATGGCCGCGACGGTCGACCGCCCCCGACGAAATCCATACTGCGCCTCGTGCAATCCCGGGTTCATCGACTCGAGAATTCGAGTCGCCAGGACGCGCTCGAACACCTTACTGATCTCGTCGAGGAGCACGATCGGTCGATAGGCCGAAGGCTGTTCGGCCGACCGTCCGTCCTTCTTCAGCAGGACGAGCCTGCCCGTCTTCCACACCTGGGGAAACCGGCCCTGCTCCAGGCACCTGTTGAACAGGGCCCGAATTCTGCCACCCATGCTACCCGTCGCGAGGCTCAGCACCTTTCCCGGCACGCCGTCCGGGCCCGGGGCGGTGCGCTTAGATTTGAGCCTCGCGACGGCCGCACCGAGCTCCGCCTCGGTCACAGGGGGGATCCCGCTCTCCGCGAGACGCGGCTCCGCGACGCCCATAGCCGGTGGGCTCCACTCGTTCCTATGAGGGAAGAGGGACTCGACTACGCGCTGCAAGATTTGCGGCTGCAGACTCGTGGTCAGAGGGGGTGCCCACGGACGGAGCTTCTTCCGCACCGCCCGGTACGGCCTGCCCCACGGTTCTCTGTCCAGAGTTCGCAGCCACTCGTCCCAGCACGATTCCTTAGCGCGTGCAATGCCCGCCTGCAGCGCTTTGCAGGCGGACCGGTAGGAGTCGTACAGGCCGTCCTCTGCGGCCTGGTCCCTTCTTCGCCTCCGCCTGTAGTTGGTGAATCGGCGGCGTGATCTCACGCAGGCTTCGCGCAAGTCGCGGAGCTCCGGACGCCACCAGTACAAGTGCCGCCTCGGCGGGAACGGCTTCGCCCTCGGCATCGCCGCGTCGCAGATTCGCGCTAGCGATTCGCGGATGCCCTCTGCTTCCTCGTCGACGGAAAGGGCCGGTTCCGAAGGTCGGCGGATCCATTCCTCCACTATCGCAGCCTCCACGGCGATCTCCGCATCCATCCGACTCAGCACCCAGCGCGGGCCGGTGCCGATCGGGACGCTCGAGTCGGACGCGTTCGAACGCGACGAGGAGACGTCGAACCGAATGTACCGGTGGTCGGAGAGGGTCTCGACGTCGGTCAAGACTCTCCAACCCCGGACGCGGTTGTGGAGGTTTCGGGACGCGAAAGTCACGTCCACAATGGACCCACCGCTCCTTCGCACGCAGGTGTTCCTCGTGCCCCGGTTCAGCAACGTGAGGCCCGTTGCCACCGCCCATTCCTCCATGATCGCGCCCCTCGCGTCAGTCGCCGGAGCCCCCCAGGTCACCGACCTGGCGTTGAAGTCGCCGGCGACGAGAACGGCACGGTGCGGCCGCAGAGCGATCGACGCCCCGATCTCCGCGAGCATTGCCTCGAAGTCGGCGAGACTCCGGCTCGGGGGAGCGTACACGCCGATGACGGCCACTCCGTCCATCGTACCGAGTGCGTATCCGCTCCCCCTCCGGACGTCCACGAAGCCCGCAGAGGCCGGAGCGATCACCGCGACCGACCCGTCCAGGTCGCCCAGCCAATCGCCGCGATCGGGGACCGCGTAGGGCTCCGCCACTATCGCGATCTTAATGCCCCACTGTGCCATGCTCTCGATCAGCAGATCTTGAGCTCTGGCACAGTGGTTCACATTGGCCTGCAAGAACTTAATGGACGCCATTAATTATCGGCGTCCATTAAATCCTCCACTGGCTTAGCAGCCGGCGCGTCGACGATGGCAGCCTTTACGGGCCTGTCTTTGCGCCTGCCACTCTTGTTGGTCTTTTTCTTTCCCTTGTTGTAGTCGGGGCACCTCCTGTCGCCAATTCTGTGGTTGGCGGGCCGGTCGGCCGCCGCACATATGGCGCACTTCGGTTCGGCTTTGCACTCGCGAAGTCTGTGGCCCGACTCGCCACAGCGGTAGCAGGCGCCGCTGCGGTCCACTTCGCGAGTGCACTTCGCGCCGACGTGCCCCGTCTCCTGGCACCGGAAGCACCTCAGCGGCCTCGGTTCGAGCAGCCGGACCCTCGCCGTGGTCCAGCCGACGCGCAATCGTCCTTCACGGGCGACTTTTCGCGCCGCGACCACCGGGCAGCTCACCCAGAGCGAGCCGTTGGGGGCGAGGGAGCCAGCCTTCACGTCGTCCGGCTGACACCCACCCCCCGCGGCCAGTGCTCGGGTGACCTCCTCGGCGGTGATGGAGTCGTCGAGCCCCATGACCCGCAGCTCGACCCTCTTCGAAGGCCGCTGCACTCTGACGGCTTCCGTGCCGAGTACTTCCCGCAATTTCGAGGCGAGAAGGTCGGCCTTCTCGCCTTTCTCCGCTCCAGGGACCTCGATGATCCGGGAACCCGTCGCGCCCGTTCGGATCTTGAGCGTTTGGATTCCCAGACCATCGAGGTCTATCCTGCTGCGGGCCTCCTTGATTACAGAGGCGTACGTGACGCCTCTGTCCTTCGCCTCCGGCTGCAGCGTTATCGAAACCGCCGCCGAAGACGGCGCCCGCAACTTCTTTTTCGGCTTTGCTTCTTTCGAAGCAGCCGTAGCCGCAGCCTTGCCTGGCTTCCCGGCCTTCCGTCCGAGGACGGTAGACCAGGTCTCCCGCGCGGCAGGAGTCGCGGGCGCCGGTTTCGCAGCAGGTTTCGGCGCTGCCGCCGGAGTCTCGACCGCGTTCGCGGTCTTACCCTTCTTTTTCTTTCTCTCCCGTCCGTTTGGCTTCCCCCTCTTCGGAGCCGGATTCGCTGGCGGGGTCAACGTCGTGACCGCCGCCTGGTCGGCCGGCTCGGAAGCTGGGGCCTCGCTGTCCTTCCTCGCGTCCAGAGCGACACGCTGCGCTTTGGCCGGTAAGAGCCGGTCGCTCAACGCCTCGATCTTGGCGTCGATCGAGGCGTTGAGCATGTCGCTCAGTTTGGACGCGAGAGAGCGTTCACGTTCGTCCCAGTCGTCGGGACGCAGAGATTTATGCGCCGCAGTCTGCGACAGCATGAATCTATCCATTTTTTCTTCCAGGGCGTTGAACTTCGACCTCCACTCCTCCTTCTCCTTTCGAAGTTCGGCAACCAACGCCCTGAGGTGGACGACCTCGTCAGTCGCGTTGCGATTGGCGAGTTCCTCCACCACCTCCTTCATGCCTTTGCGCACTTGTTTAAGGGCCTTGATATAAGTGCCCTTGAGGTTTCTCGAGCTTCCGGTCACCTTTTGCAGAAGCTCAAGGTAACCTTCCGCTCGAGAAAGCGCGTCTCCACATCTTCCGGCGTCGTCGCTGAGCGACATGTCCGACTGACGCGAGCTTGTCCTGGATTGGACTGCCCGCGCCATATCGGCCAACTCGCTCTCCGCCTGGATTTTCCGTTCGCGCTCCTTTTCGTCGTTAAGGCGACGTCTGGCTTCGGCCAGTCCGACGTATTGGCCGGTTGTAGCCGGTCGACCTCGGCCTCTGCCAGGCGTCGCCCTTTTCCTTTCATTTTCCTCCTCCGAGGAGCCCGGAGACAGGATTCTTTTCCTAAACTGAGGCTTTCGGCGGCGGGAAGATCCCAACGACATGTTGTCGTCGGAATCTGATCCCGCCCCCCAAAACCTCCCGTCGACCGAGGAGAGAGAGCCGACGCTGTCCACACGCGTGAGGACAACTCGCGGCTGTCTCACCCCGCCAGTAACTCCGCCCTTCTCGGGCCCAACGTCTTCACCGCCCTTCTCGGGCACTACGTCCACTCCGCCCTTCTCGGGCAACACCTCAACTCCGCCCTTCTCGGGCCTCTCGTCGGAACCGGAAAGCTCCGAAACACAAACACGTGATTTGCCCATCCCAGATTCGACAGGGCTGCGCGCCGAAGCGCGAAGGGATTCTCCATTGCCTGAGGCGCCGGTACCCTCCTGGGTTAATAATGTTTTAATGCACGTATCCATGTTTAAGGGGGGTGACACAGTTAGACCGAACCTCCCGTCGGCCACGCATCCCTTCGCGCTGTGTCGCCGCTTAGGATTCGGGGTAATTTTTATAGAGGTCTTCTTCCTCTAGATCCGGCCGGTTAAGGCAAGACCCCTCGGTCCCGCACGAAGCCGCGAGACATGACCACGACACCTCGCACGGGGTTACGAGCTTATGAGGCGTAGAGCGGACTGGAAACCCGCCCACTCTACCCGACGGCGGGGTCACCGCCGCCGAGGTCGCCCGTCCACTGGGAGCAGGGGGGAAAATCCCCACCCCGCTTCTCCGCGCCTTCGCAGCGCCACACTCACCAAATCACCAAGGGGGGCGAGCGATGATGATAAAATAAATAAATAAATAAATAAATAAATAAATAAATAACGCTCACCCCGCCCTCTAGTGCCGGGGGGACCGCCAAGGTCCACATCCCACTCCGCGCCCTCTCTTCCGGCGCCGCGTGAAAGGCTAGGCCATTCCACGCAAGCTCCGCGCTCCCTCGTGGCGCAATGTGCGATCACAGGACCACTCCAGTACAAGACCAGAGCGGGACCCGGACGCCTCGCCTGGTGTTGGTCCGCGGGGGTCCGTAGACCCCTACCGCCTGCAGTCATTCGACTGCGGCAGCACTCCCCTATCCGCCAAACGGGGGACGCGCCCAGGTAGAAGTCCAGGAACTCCTCCCCTTGGAGCCTAGGTCCCAGACCTAAGTCTGGGGCCTAGGCTCCAAAGGCCTGGGAACCTAACCTAACCTAACCTAACCTAACCTAACCTAACCTAACCTAACCTAACCTAACCTAACCTAACCTAACCTAACCTAACCTAACCTAACCTAACCTAACCTAACCTAACCTAACCTAACCTAACCTAACCTAACCTAACCTAACCTAACCTAACCTAACCTAACCTAACCTAACCTAACCTAACCTAACCTAACCTAACCTAACCTAACCTAACCTAACCTAACCTAACCTAACCTAACCTAACCTAACCTAACCTAACCTAACCTAACCTAACCTAACCTAACCTAACCTAACCTAACCTAACCTAACCTAACCTAACCTAACCTAACCTAACCTAACCTAACCTAACCTAACCTAACCTAACCTAACCTAACCTAACCTAACCTAACCTAACCTAACCTAACCTAACCTAACCTAACCTAACCTAACCTAACCTAACCTTTTTTTTTTTTTTTTTTTTTACGCTGGAAAATGCATTTACGCACCCCCGCCACCCGAAGGCGACGGAAGTCTGAGACTCCCGGCGGAAAGTGCAATGCCGGACTACTCAGTAAAAACCAGCGGTGCCCTCGTCGTCCTGGTGGGGCGCCACGGGACCACTTAAAAGTATTCGCCATGACGCCCCGGACGGTGGGCCAGCCTGCGGGTGCAGGACAGGCCGCCTCCGATTGTAGAGCGCTCCCAGGCACCGAAAGCGCTCCCACGTCTCGCGCGTGCGGTCTCAAGCCGGCCGAAGGTCTTACTGTCCCTCCGGCCGGCCACCCCCACGCAGGGGACGCTCAACCAGACCAGTCTACCGTCTGCAGAATGGGGACACATGTCCAGGAGCGTCCCCTCTCCAAGCCAGGCAAGCCTGACCTCCAACGCCGGAAAATAGCGTTGGGGGCCAGGACCGCCCGTCCTCCAACGCCGGATCGCACCGAGCAACCGAGCAAGCTCCAGGGAGCCCAGCGCGACCCCGCAACTACCCCACGGGTCCGCCGGACTGCACTGATAACCGAGCTAAAAGCTCCAGGGAGCCAGCACAGCCCGGCCCTCACGCATCCGGTCTGCCGGATTGCACCAGCAACCGAGCAAAGCTCCAGGGAGCCAGCACAACCCGGCCAGCACACCGCGCCCCTGCGCTACAGGACGGGCGAGCCAGGCCCCCCGGACCCACCCGTCCTGCCCCTCCCGGCTAGGCAAAGCCTCACCTCCAACGCCGGATCGCACCGAACAACCGAGCAAGCTCCAGGGAGCCCAGCGCGACCCGGCAACTACCCCACGGGTCCGCCGAACTGCACCGACAACCGAGTCAAAGCTCCAGGGAGCCAGCACAGCCCGGCCCTCACGCAACTGGTCTGCCGGATTGCACCAGCAACCGAGCAAGCTCCAGGGAGCCAGTACAACCCAGCCAGCACACCGCACACCGCGCCTTAGCGCTACAGGGCGGGCGAGCCCACGGCTAACCCGCCCACCCCGTCCACCGTGTGGGGGAAGGAAAAACCCGCCCCCAAGTCTCCGCGCCGTCTCAGCGCCACGCACACCTCCGCGCCTCCGCGCCAACACACCCGCGCTCACAGGACCAGAACGGCACCCGAGTGCCGCTCTGGTCCCGGTAGCGCCTCATCTGGTTTTGGTCCGCGGGGGTCCGAAGACCCCTACCGCCCGCAGTCGTGAAACCGCAGGCGGCTTCCCCTATCCGCCACCCGGGGACGCGCCCAGTAGAAGTCCAGCAACTCCTCCCCTTGGAGCCCAGGTCCCAGTCCCAAGTCCGGGGCCTGGGCTCCAAAGGCCTGGGAAACCTAACCTAACCTAACCTAACCTAACCTAACCTAACCTAACCTAACCTAACCTAACCTAACCTAACCTAACCTAACCTAACCTAACCTAACCTAACCTAACCTAACCTAACCTAACCTAACCTAACCCAGAGAGACGCCCCGCCCGCCACTCTAAACGCACGCGTACAAGTGTTCCTCTGAGCGAAACCGCAGAAAAATAAGTTTGTAAACTATCGAAAAATAGGTTTTTTGTGACCAACTGTGCCGTGCTGTGTATCAAAAGTTGCGGAGAAACGAGCTCTACGAGAATCTGAAAACAAAATTGTGAAATGTGAAAAACTGAAATTTTTATAAGTGAAAAACCGTGTTTTAGTTGCAACTGTAAATTTGTAAGTGAAACGCTGCTTAAACAAGATCGACGACCTATAGTTTTCAAAACGTCATCGGATAGGTCTTATTGAGACCTTTCTTTTGAGACCTTTTTTGGATTTTTTCCGCCCAAGCGCGCGGAAAAAACTTAAAAAAACCAAAAAACACGTGGCACGTGTTTTCCGTTCCCGGGGAGCTACAGCAACGTGCAGCACATCGAACGACGCGTCTCGGCGAGCCCTTTAAAACGACGCATCATACGTGTAAATCCGGTTAGTGGTTCCGAAGATATCGGGTTTACAAAAATTAATCAAAATTCAAAATTAAATATCAAAAAAAGTAAAGCGACGACCCCCACTTATTTTTTGTTTATTTTGTAGTATTTATATAGTTTTATTTTAGTTCTAAATTTCAAAATTTTTGGCTGAAAACTTTTGGAGATATAAATTTTTGAAAATTAGGGGTGTGCATGTGGGGGTGCTTCCCGTGGCCCGATCTCTTCGGAAACCTATTGTAAAAATTGTACATAGTTAATTTAGTTAGTTTAATTTTTTGTAGTTTTTTAAATTCATTTTTTGTGCTATTTTTCTGTATTTTACGATTAATAATAAGGTTTTTTCAACCCCAAAAATCGGGGGTTGATCCTAAAAATTCTCTGTATATATAATTAAACAGCTCTAGCCGAGACGAATCGAACGAGCCCAAGAACGGGTGGTTTGGAGTGACCAGGGCCGATTTTAGAAATTGAAGACCTCGTGGCGGCCATATTGGCGGCCATTTGTAAAAATTTTAACAAGCCATATCTCGGCCATTTTTCGTCGGAGAGAGCTGGGGCTTCTTTTGTATAGTTTGTATTTTAGAGAACTGTGCCTTTAAGCACATAACGACTCTACGTAGAGTTGACCCCCCGATCCCATTTTTTGGACCGGGAGAGGGTAGAGAAGACTGAGCCCATTACGGGGAACCCACGCACGGGATCCTGCGATCAGCGGTTCCCGAGATATTAATTTTTGAATATCAGTCTAGATTTAGACAAACTACGCGGACGCCATCTTGAAAAACTTTGAAGCGCAATATCTCGGCAACCGCTGGTCGTAGCGAGACGCGGTTTTGGATACCGACTTTCCCTCATTAAGGGCTATTAATCTAAGTGTAACTGACGACTCTACGTAGAGTCACTGACCAAAAAGTAGAGTTTTCTCGCTTTTTGTTAGTTTTTAAGTTAGATTTAAGTTGTTTATGTACCGGGGCATATTTGCCTGTCTACCTGATCGGGGAACGGTCGTTTACAGCCGTTCTTCTAGAAAAATTTAAAGGTTTTCAAAATATTTTTTACATATTTTTATATTAAGACTCCTTTTGACTTTTATATCAAAATTCTAAAATTTTATTCACTGACGCACCCTCACGATGTTCGGCATACGCACCCCCCCCAAAGACAGGATCGGAGGGGCCCGGTCCGCAGGAACAAAAAGGAAATCGACGGACGGGGTACAGACGAGACCTCCATGGCGGACGAGCCCCCCGAAAGTACCTTCCCCCAGTTCAAGCAAGGACAAGGCTCTGGCGGTGGGGAGTCCAGGGTCGCCACAAACGGCCGAGACCTGTAGTCCTCACCGTCTGTCCCGCCAATCCATCGAGGAAACGCGGAAAACTACGAGACTCGAAGCCGCTGACGAGTTGGTTCACCGCTGCTCGATAGCGACCACGAGCTCGAAAAATCTCAAGCGCGAGTATAAAAAAATGATTGGCGAAGCCGTAGACGGGCTGTATGAGATGCTCGAGGCGAGTGAGGCGGAGCTCGAGGCCATGAGGAGGGTGATGAAAGAAAAGCCGCTGAGCCCTAGCGGAGAGCACTCACCGCGCGGGCCTTTGCTGACGACCTCGGTTGCTGGCGCTGAGCCTGTGGTGGTCCTCGACTCCCTCCTGACCGAAAAACTAGACGAGCAAACCCGCCTCCTCGTCGAAAACGGGCAGCGTCTTAAAGACCTGCAAGACAGGCTCGCGAGACAGGAAGGAGCGGCGGTCGATCGGGGGACATATGCGAGTGTTGTGGCGGCTGGATCTCCGCTGAAGAGACCGGTCGCTTCGCACTCGCTTGTAGTCTCGTCGACCGATGAGCAAATGACGGGTGAGGAGGTCCTCACCCAGCTGCGTGAGACGATGGAGGCTAAAGAAGGGTGGATCAGGGTGGAGAAAGTGCGCAAGGCCAAGGACCGAAAGGTAGTAATGGCCTTTAGCAGCAAGGAAGAAAGAATGAAAGCGCGAATGAGAGTGGAAGAGAAAGGTAAGGGTCTTCTGGTCGAGGAGGTAAGTAACAGGGACCCGCTTCTGGTTCTGAGGGGCGTCTCGTCAGTTAACACTGACGAGGACGTATTGAAGGCCCTGAGGAACCAGAATCTGGAACTGTTTGACGGCCTCGACCAGGAGACCAGTAGGGTTAGGGTTCGCTACAGACGACGGGCTCGGAATCCGCACGCGGCCCACGTGGTTCTGGAGACCTCGCCCGCCCTCTGGGATAGGATTACCCGTAAAGGGTATGTCCATATCGACCTCCAGAGGGTGAGGGCTGAGGACCAGTCCCCGTTGGTGCAGTGCTCCCGATGCCTGGGTTACGGCCATAGCAGAAAATTCTGTGTGGAGTCGGTCGACGTGTGCAGCCACTGCGGCGGCCCGCACCTGAAGACGGAGTGCACGGACTGGGCGCAGGCCGTCCCGCCCTCCTGCAGGAACTGCCGAAGGGCGAAGCTCGATAAGCTGGACCACAACGCCTTCAGCAGTGACTGCCCAGTTAGGAGTAAGTGGGACGAGTTAGCGCGGTCAACGGTCGCGTACTCCTGAGGGTGCGATGGTCGGCGCGGTGGCGTGTTAGCAAGAAGTCTCCATTCCCTGGCGACATACGCGCGAGACACTCTGCGAGGGTCTTGGCTTCGGAAGAAACTTGTATGTTTGTTGCAAGACAAGACTCCAGTGGAGCAAGAGGGAAGCGCGCGACCACCGACTCCTGCAGGAAATCTCTGCATTTTGGGACACAGGGTAGCTGTAGGTTACGAAGGGTCATAGGATGATCGACGGTATCCTTGTACTCCTAGATGAGGCGGCAAGTAAGCGAACGGTCTTCAATCAGGGAGGCAGGCAAATATGTTATTTTTATATCATATGGATATAAAATAATAGCATAGGATAAGTATAGGATAAGGATAGGCTAAGGATATACAGTTAAGATCAGAAACAATGTTAGTAAGTTAGAATAAGACCAAATTAACAAATATGAACTAAAATTATATTGTATTGCTAGAAACCTAATTATATTAGTTAACCATAATTATACTGTATTAGTAGAAACCAAATTATAGTAGTATGTAAGAATAATAATATGTCAAAATAGAATAAGACCCTTATTAGTAGTAAGTATGAATAAGATTTGTTTTTAAAGTTGAAAATTGTCATAATGATAGTGAGTATCATTGTCAATAATTATCAGCAAGTACTAGGAACTAAGAAAAATTCATTGTAAAACAAAACAGCTACAATCCCAATGTGTAAATTTATTTACCCACACACACTATACAGGCTAAGCTAAGGTAGCCTAAGTCAAAAAGCTAGGACTTAAATAGAGGGAACCCACCCTGTGCGAGAAAGGTGATGGATGTAAGAAAGATCAAGTATGAGGCATGAAAGTACGAGAGGCATAAAAGCGAGAACTGGTATGAAAGAGTAGATAGCAAACAAAGTCTCCGACCCCTATATCGGAGGGTAAGAAGAAAAAAAAAAAAAAAAAAAAAAAAAAAAAAAAAAAAAAAAAAAAAAAAAAAAAAAAAAAAAAAAAAAAAAAAAAAAAAAAAAAAAAAAAAAACCTAACCTAACCTAACCTAACCTAACCTAACCTAACCTAACCTAACCTAACCTAACCTAACCTAACCTAACCTAACCTAACCTAACCTAACCTAACCTAACCTAACCACTAGAGACGCCCCGCCCGCCACTCTAAACGGACGCGTACAAGTGTTGCTCTGATCCAAACCGCACAAAAATAACTTTGTAAACAATTCAAAAATAGGTTTTTTGTGATCAACTGTGCATTGCTGTATACCAAAAGTTGCGGAGAAACGTGTTCTATGTGAATCCAAAATTGAAATTGTGAAAAGTGAAAAACTGAAAATTTTATTAGTGAAAAACCGCGTTTTAGCCGCAACTGTAACTTTGTAACGGAAACGCTGCTCAAACAAGATCGACGACCTATAGTTTTCAATACGTCGTCGGATAGGTCTTATTGAGACCTTTCTTTCAAGACCCTTTTTGGATTTTTTCCGCCCAAGCGCGCGGAGAAATCTTCAAAAAACTGAAAAACACGTGGCACGTGTTTTCTGTTCCCGAGGGGCTACAGCGACGCGCAGCACACCAAACGACGCGTCTCGGCGAGCTCGTTCAAACGACACATCATACGTCGAGATCTGGTTAGTGGTTCCGAAGATATTGAGTTAACAAAAATTTGTCAAAATTCAAAATTTAATATTAAAAAAAGTAAAGCGACGACCCCCACTTATTTTTTGTTTATTTTGTAGTGTTTAATTAGTTTTATCTTTTTACCGAATTTCAAAATTTTTGGCTGGGAACTTTCGGAGTTATTAATTTTTGAAAATTAGGGGTGTGCATGTGGGGGTGCAACCCTTGGCTCGATCTCTTCGGAAACCATCTGTAAAAATTGTATATAGTTAAGTTAGTTAGTCAAATTTTTTGTAGATTTTTTTAATTCATTTTTTGTATTTTTTATAAAAATTTTAGTTTTAATAATAAGGTTTTTTCAACCCCAAAAATCGGGGGTTAGTTTTAAAATTTTTAGTTTATTATAACTAAATAGTAAATAAAAAGCCCGATCTAACGAGCTCAAACACGGGGTGTTTAGGTTAACTGGGGCCGAATTGGGCAATACTAGACTCAGTGGCGGCCATATTGGTCGCCATTTGCAAAAACTTTAAACAGCAATAACTCAGTTATTTTTAATCGAATCAATTCGGGATTTTCGACACTGTTATTGCTGTCCATAGACCTGTGCCTGGAAGCACAAAGCGGCTCTACGTAGAGTTGACCCCCCGATCCCATTTTCTGGACCGGGAGAGGATAGATGAGACTGGGCCCATTACGGGGAACCCACGCACGGGATACTGCGATCAGCGGTTCCCGAAATATCGAATTTCTTTATTTTAAAGAAGTAGATCGGGTCTTTCGGGCTGATTAAGCCTGAAATTAGAAGATAAGATATCTCGGGAACCGCTGGTCGTAGAGCGACGCGGTTTTCACCATAGACTGTCCCTCCTCTAGGGCTATCTTTCTGATGAGGACTTGAGACTCTACGTAGAGTCGCACCCAAAAAGTAGAGTTTTCTCTACTTTTTGCTAGTTTTAAGTTAGGATTAAGTTAGTTTTAGGACGTGAGCATATTTGCTCGCTATTTTACCCTGGGACAACTTGTTACACCTGCTATTGCAGAAATAATTTGACTTTTATTTTAAAAAATTTTTATTAGCTTCATATTTTATTTATTAGACGCGACCCCTGAAGATGTCGAGCTCTAGTGGCACGTCCCGATCCCCCGCGACTCAGGGCCGGACACCTAGGCCCCCCCCATCCCCACAGAGCAGTGTCGAATCACGCCTGTCTCCCTTAATTAGGAAGAAAGACCTAGTAGCAAAGACCAGCTACTATGAGGAAAAAAGGAAGGTCTTTGCGATGTGGAGGTCAAGTGAGAGGGAAACGTCAGAAATGGCCAGGGAGGCCCTGGGATCTGCCAGAAATTTAAAAAAAGAGTATAGGGAGACGTTGGAAGCAGCATTAACAGAATATTCCGTATTGATGGATACAATGCTGTTTACATTGGAGGCCCAGCTAGAAGAAATCGAGAAATGCCAGAACAAAGTCGTTATCCAAAAAATGGAAGAGCAATCCCGTCTCCTGCTTGAGACACAGGAGATGGTAAAAACTATCCATACCAAAATGGAGAAACAGCAGGAGACGGGAGAAGCTCCCAAAACGTACGCTGAGGCAACTCTAGCTGGACCACCACCAAAGCGGCCGGCCGTCCTCCACTCCCTGGTGGTGTCGTCGGAAGACGTCGAGATGACCGGGGAAGAGGTCCTCACCAGGCTGAGGGAGACGGTCAAGGCAAAAGAGGGATGGACGAAAGTGGAAAGAGTAAGGAAGGCGAAAGACAGGAAGGTGGTGATGGCCTTTGCCACCACCGCCGAGAGAACGAAAGTAAGAGAATGTTTGGAAGCGAAAGGGAAGGGTCTTCGGGTCGAGGAAGTCCAGAATAGGGACCCGCTTCTGGTTCTTCGGGGCGTCATCTCGGATAACACCGATGAAGACATACTTAAGGCCCTAAAGAACCAGAACCGACATCTCTTCGACGGCCTCGACCAGGAGACCTGCAGGGTGAAAGTCCGATATCGCCGTAAGGCGAGGAACCCGCACACGGCTCATGTGGTGTTGGAGACATCGCCACCCCTCTGGACACGGATCACAAGCGCGGGGTACGTGCACATTGACCTCCAGAGGGTAAAGGCCGAGGACCAGTCCCCGCTGGTCCAGTGTTCGCGGTGCCTCGCTTACGGCCATAGCCGGAAATTTTGTTTGGAATCGGCAGACGCGTGTAGCCACTGTGGCGGCCCGCATCTCAAGGCACAATGCACGGACTTCGCGGCGCAAATTCCGCCTTCTTGCAGGAATTGTCGGAGGGCGAAGCTCGACGAGGTCGGGCACAATGCCTTCAGCGATTCCTGCCCAGTTAGAAGGAGGTGGGATGAGCTGGCGAGATCGTCCGTTGCGTATTGCTAAGGGCGTGCTGGCCGACGCAGTGGCGCTACCAAAAGAAGTCTCCACATCCCTGGCACAGAGTGCGCGAGACAGTCTGCAGGGACTCTGTATCTGGAAGAAACTTGATAGCTTGTTGCAGAACAAAGTTCCTGTAGAACAAGAGGGACATAACGCGCGTCCTCCGAATAAGGTCGCAAGAACTTATGAAAGGATGTATGGAAGGACCCTGGCAGAGGAGAATAAACGGCTCTTGACTCATTAAAATGGAAAAAAAAAATTTTTTTATAAATGTCTCAAACTAAAATGGCGAGCAAATATGCTACAATTATATAGTTGTATATAAGGTAGTAGCATAAGTAAATAAGTATATAGAATAAGAGTTGTTAGATATTTTAAGTAGTTAAGCTGTAAAAACTAAAATAAAGCATATAAAATTAGAAAAATTGTAATAGTTAAGTATTTAAAATAAGAATGTAGAAAAATAAGACAGAAAAATTTTGTTTCCTTTACCCTGACTTAATAGATGTAGTAATAAATAGATAAAATAGTGTAGCATTAGTCAAATTAGTAAGGGAACTCACCCTGATCGGCGAAAGATGATGAATGACAGAAGAAATTAGTATGAAGAATGAAAGTACGAGAGGCATGATTGATAGAACTGGTATGAAAGAGAACATTGTAGACACAGGCTCCGACCACAATATCGGGGGTTTAGAATAAAAAAAAAAAAAAAAAAAAAAAAAAAAAAAAAAAAAAAAACCTAACCTAACCTAACCTAACCTAACCTAACCTAACCTAACCTAACCTAACCTAACCTAACCTTTTTTTTTTTTTTTTTTTTTACGTGTGGAAAATCCTTCATGGACACCCTCCGGTTGGGGGGGCTCGGAGGGGAGTCAGACTCTTACTGAACAAAAACCACACGTGTGTTCCGCCTATGCGCTTGTGGCGAGATCGCGAGGACACAAAGCTCTTTCGCGATCCCGCCGGCGCCTGCCCAGACTAGGGCCCGTCGTCGTCGCCGCAAAAGCGACAGCGACCCGAGAGAGGATCCCTTGAACACATAAGATCGCCTCTCTCCGTCCTCCTCGGGATCGTGCGATGCGGTCGATAGATCCCCCGACCTATCGCCCGCTGATCCAAACTACGGGGGCGGCGGCTGCAGGTTGGCCAGGTAGGCCCTGCGCCGCCGACCGCGTCTACCGCGACGAGACGGAAGCGAGTTCGGATCCCGTTCCCGCTCCCGCTCCGCCGCCTCCTTCCGCAGCATCACGGCGCTGCAGAAGGAGGAGACGGCGCTCCAGTTCTCCTCGCTGCCGACCATGGCCGAGACCACGGCCGGCAGCGAGAGATCCGCTCCGATGGCCGCCGACAGGGCGGCGCGCTCTTCGCACCACGCCGGGCAGACCGCGCGCGTGTGCTCCGCCGTGTCCTCGGCGCCGGCGTCGCAATGGTGACATTCCGACGTCGGCTCCCGCCCCAGCGCTCGGCACAGATAGCGACCGAAGCAGCCGTGCCCGGTCAGCATCTGCGCCAAGTGGAACGACATCGCACCGTGTCGCCTATCGACCCAGCCGCGCAGAACGGGCCGAATCGCCGCCACCAGCCCCCGACTCGTAATTACGTTCGGGTCCTCGAGATTCTCCGACCACTTCCGGAAGAGGCCGTCGCGAGCTTCTCTCCTCCATCGCACGACCTCTTGCGGACGAGGCGGTTCCTCCCTCAGGCGCGCTTCCGTCACGCGCCAGAAGACCGACGCGAGAGCTTCGGCCTCCAGTTCCCACGGGGGGCTGCCGGCGAGGAGACACGATGCGGTGTAGGACACCGTGCGGTACGCCCTCGCAGCCCGCAGCGCGATAGCGCGGTGCGGCCTGCGAATCAGCGACACGTTCCGCGCGCAGAGAGCGCCCGCCCAAATCGGAGCGCCATACAACGCCATCGAACGCACGACGCCCACGAAGAGGCGTCTGCATTTGTCGGCGGGCCCTTCTAGGTTGGGCAGTAGACTCCCGAGCGCTCCGGCGGCGGCCAGAAGCTTCGGGGTCAGCCGCCGGAAGTGTTCGTCGAACTTCCAGCGACCGTCGAGAACGATGCCCAGGTACTTCATCGTCGACCCGACGGCGATCGAAGTACCCCCGACGACTATCGACGTCCCGGGCGGAGGAGCGGCCCTCGGCCCGTGAAAGGCCAGGACCTCCGTCTTCTGCAAGGCGACCTCCAGCCCGAGAGCCCGAATCCTGGCCACCACCTGCGCGACGCCGGCCGTGGCGAGGAGGCCCGCCTCGCGGTGCCCGCCGGCGCGAACGGTGACGAGAGTGTCGTCTGCGTAGCAGATGACCGACACTCCCGGCAACGTGGCACCGCGGAGCACCCAGTCGTAGCCGATGTTCCACAGGAGCGGTCCGAGGACCGAACCCTGCGGAACGCCGCACGACATGGACCGCCTCGACAGACCGCCGCCGCCTATCGGGAACTCTACCGCCCTTCCCGCAAAGTAAGCTCCGATGAGCCTACGCAAGTAGCGCGGGATACCGTGGTATCCCATCGCCACCCTCACCGTCTCCCAGGGCAGAGAGTTGAACGCGTTGGTCACGTCCAGCGAGACCGCCCACAACACTCCACCCCGGGAGACCGCCGACTCGGCGAGGTCCCTGAGGTGGGCGATGGCCGCGACGGTCGACCGCCCCCGACGAAATCCATACTGCGCCTCGTGCAATCCCGGGTTCATCGACTCGAGAATTCGAGTCGCCAGGACGCGCTCGAACACCTTACTGATCTCGTCGAGGAGCACGATCGGTCGATAGGCCGAAGGCTGTTCGGCCGACCGTCCGTCCTTCTTCAGCAGGACGAGCCTGCCCGTCTTCCACACCTGGGGAAACCGGCCCTGCTCCAGGCACCTGTTGAACAGGGCCCGAATTCTGCCACCCATGCTACCCGTCGCGAGGCTCAGCACCTTTCCCGGCACGCCGTCCGGGCCCGGGGCGGTGCGCTTAGATTTGAGCCTCGCGACGGCCGCACCGAGCTCCGCCTCGGTCACAGGGGGGATCCCGCTCTCCGCGAGACGCGGCTCCGCGACGCCCATAGCCGGTGGGCTCCACTCGTTCCTATGAGGGAAGAGGGACTCGACTACGCGCTGCAAGATTTGCGGCTGCAGACTCGTGGTCAGAGGGGGTGCCCACGGACGGAGCTTCTTCCGCACCGCCCGGTACGGCCTGCCCCACGGTTCTCTGTCCAGAGTTCGCAGCCACTCGTCCCAGCACGATTCCTTAGCGCGTGCAATGCCCGCCTGCAGCGCTTTGCAGGCGGACCGGTAGGAGTCGTACAGGCCGTCCTCTGCGGCCTGGTCCCTTCTTCGCCTCCGCCTGTAGTTGGTGAATCGGCGGCGTGATCTCACGCAGGCTTCGCGCAAGTCGCGGAGCTCCGGACGCCACCAGTACAAGTGCCGCCTCGGCGGGAACGGCTTCGCCCTCGGCATCGCCGCGTCGCAGATTCGCGCTAGCGATTCGCGGATGCCCTCTGCTTCCTCGTCGACGGAAAGGGCCGGTTCCGAAGGTCGGCGGATCCATTCCTCCACTATCGCAGCCTCCACGGCGATCTCCGCATCCATCCGACTCAGCACCCAGCGCGGGCCGGTGCCGATCGGGACGCTCGAGTCGGACGCGTTCGAACGCGACGAGGAGACGTCGAACCGAATGTACCGGTGGTCGGAGAGGGTCTCGACGTCGGTCAAGACTCTCCAACCCCGGACGCGGTTGTGGAGGTTTCGGGACGCGAAAGTCACGTCCACAATGGACCCACCGCTCCTTCGCACGCAGGTGTTCCTCGTGCCCCGGTTCAGCAACGTGAGGCCCGTTGCCACCGCCCATTCCTCCATGATCGCGCCCCTCGCGTCAGTCGCCGGAGCCCCCCAGGTCACCGACCTGGCGTTGAAGTCGCCGGCGACGAGAACGGCACGGTGCGGCCGCAGAGCGATCGACGCCCCGATCTCCGCGAGCATTGCCTCGAAGTCGGCGAGACTCCGGCTCGGGGGAGCGTACACGCCGATGACGGCCACTCCGTCCATCGTACCGAGTGCGTATCCGCTCCCCCTCCGGACGTCCACGAAGCCCGCAGAGGCCGGAGCGATCACCGCGACCGACCCGTCCAGGTCGCCCAGCCAATCGCCGCGATCGGGGACCGCGTAGGGCTCCGCCACTATCGCGATCTTAATGCCCCACTGTGCCATGCTCTCGATCAGCAGATCTTGAGCTCTGGCACAGTGGTTCACATTGGCCTGCAAGAACTTAATGGACGCCATTAATTATCGGCGTCCATTAAATCCTCCACTGGCTTAGCAGCCGGCGCGTCGACGATGGCAGCCTTTACGGGCCTGTCTTTGCGCCTGCCACTCTTGTTGGTCTTTTTCTTTCCCTTGTTGTAGTCGGGGCACCTCCTGTCGCCAATTCTGTGGTTGGCGGGCCGGTCGGCCGCCGCACATATGGCGCACTTCGGTTCGGCTTTGCACTCGCGAAGTCTGTGGCCCGACTCGCCACAGCGGTAGCAGGCGCCGCTGCGGTCCACTTCGCGAGTGCACTTCGCGCCGACGTGCCCCGTCTCCTGGCACCGGAAGCACCTCAGCGGCCTCGGTTCGAGCAGCCGGACCCTCGCCGTGGTCCAGCCGACGCGCAATCGTCCTTCACGGGCGACTTTTCGCGCCGCGACCACCGGGCAGCTCACCCAGAGCGAGCCGTTGGGGGCGAGGGAGCCAGCCTTCACGTCGTCCGGCTGACACCCACCCCCCGCGGCCAGTGCTCGGGTGACCTCCTCGGCGGTGATGGAGTCGTCGAGCCCCATGACCCGCAGCTCGACCCTCTTCGAAGGCCGCTGCACTCTGACGGCTTCCGTGCCGAGTACTTCCCGCAATTTCGAGGCGAGAAGGTCGGCCTTCTCGCCTTTCTCCGCTCCAGGGACCTCGATGATCCGGGAACCCGTCGCGCCCGTTCGGATCTTGAGCGTTTGGATTCCCAGACCATCGAGGTCTATCCTGCTGCGGGCCTCCTTGATTACAGAGGCGTACGTGACGCCTCTGTCCTTCGCCTCCGGCTGCAGCGTTATCGAAACCGCCGCCGAAGACGGCGCCCGCAACTTCTTTTTCGGCTTTGCTTCTTTCGAAGCAGCCGTAGCCGCAGCCTTGCCTGGCTTCCCGGCCTTCCGTCCGAGGACGGTAGACCAGGTCTCCCGCGCGGCAGGAGTCGCGGGCGCCGGTTTCGCAGCAGGTTTCGGCGCTGCCGCCGGAGTCTCGACCGCGTTCGCGGTCTTACCCTTCTTTTTCTTTCTCTCCCGTCCGTTTGGCTTCCCCCTCTTCGGAGCCGGATTCGCTGGCGGGGTCAACGTCGTGACCGCCGCCTGGTCGGCCGGCTCGGAAGCTGGGGCCTCGCTGTCCTTCCTCGCGTCCAGAGCGACACGCTGCGCTTTGGCCGGTAAGAGCCGGTCGCTCAACGCCTCGATCTTGGCGTCGATCGAGGCGTTGAGCATGTCGCTCAGTTTGGACGCGAGAGAGCGTTCACGTTCGTCCCAGTCGTCGGGACGCAGAGATTTATGCGCCGCAGTCTGCGACAGCATGAATCTATCCATTTTTTCTTCCAGGGCGTTGAACTTCGACCTCCACTCCTCCTTCTCCTTTCGAAGTTCGGCAACCAACGCCCTGAGGTGGACGACCTCGTCAGTCGCGTTGCGATTGGCGAGTTCCTCCACCACCTCCTTCATGCCTTTGCGCACTTGTTTAAGGGCCTTGATATAAGTGCCCTTGAGGTTTCTCGAGCTTCCGGTCACCTTTTGCAGAAGCTCAAGGTAACCTTCCGCTCGAGAAAGCGCGTCTCCACATCTTCCGGCGTCGTCGCTGAGCGACATGTCCGACTGACGCGAGCTTGTCCTGGATTGGACTGCCCGCGCCATATCGGCCAACTCGCTCTCCGCCTGGATTTTCCGTTCGCGCTCCTTTTCGTCGTTAAGGCGACGTCTGGCTTCGGCCAGTCCGACGTATTGGCCGGTTGTAGCCGGTCGACCTCGGCCTCTGCCAGGCGTCGCCCTTTTCCTTTCATTTTCCTCCTCCGAGGAGCCCGGAGACAGGATTCTTTTCCTAAACTGAGGCTTTCGGCGGCGGGAAGATCCCAACGACATGTTGTCGTCGGAATCTGATCCCGCCCCCCAAAACCTCCCGTCGACCGAGGAGAGAGAGCCGACGCTGTCCACACGCGTGAGGACAACTCGCGGCTGTCTCACCCCGCCAGTAACTCCGCCCTTCTCGGGCCCAACGTCTTCACCGCCCTTCTCGGGCACTACGTCCACTCCGCCCTTCTCGGGCAACACCTCAACTCCGCCCTTCTCGGGCCTCTCGTCGGAACCGGAAAGCTCCGAAACACAAACACGTGATTTGCCCATCCCAGATTCGACAGGGCTGCGCGCCGAAGCGCGAAGGGATTCTCCATTGCCTGAGGCGCCGGTACCCTCCTGGGTTAATAATGTTTTAATGCACGTATCCATGTTTAAGGGGGGTGACACAGTTAGACCGAACCTCCCGTCGGCCACGCATCCCTTCGCGCTGTGTCGCCGCTTAGGATTCGGGGTAATTTTTATAGAGGTCTTCTTCCTCTAGATCCGGCCGGTTAAGGCAAGACCCCTCGGTCCCGCACGAAGCCGCGAGACATGACCACGACACCTCGCACGGGGTTACGAGCTTATGAGGCGTAGAGCGGACGGGAAACCCGCCCACTCTACCCGACGGCGGGGTCACCGCCGCCGAGGTCGCCCGTCCACTGGGAGCAGGGGGGAAAATCCCCACCCCGCTTCTCCGCGCCTTCGCAGCGCCACACTCACCAAATCACCAAGGGGGGCGAGCGATGATGATAAAATAAATAAATAAATAAATAAATAAATAAATAAATAACGCTCACCCCGCCCTCTAGTGCCGGGGGGACCGCCAAGGTCCACATCCCACTCCGCGCCCTCTCTTCCGGCGCCGCGTGAAAGGCTAGGCCATTCCACGCAAGCTCCGCGCTCCCTCGTGGCGCAATGTGCGATCACAGGACCACTCCAGTACAAGACCAGAGCGGGACCCGGACGCCTCGCCTGGTGTTGGTCCGCGGGGGTCCGTAGACCCCTACCGCCTGCAGTCATTCGACTGCGGCAGCACTCCCCTATCCGCCAAACGGGGGACGCGCCCAGGTAGAAGTCCAGGAACTCCTCCCCTTGGAGCCTAGGTCCCAGACCTAAGTCTGGGGCCTAGGCTCCAAAGGCCTGGGAACCTAACCTTTTTTTTTTTTTTTTTTTTTTTTTTTTTTTTTTTTTTTTTTTTTTTTTTTTTTTTTTTTTACGCTGGAAAATGCATTTACGCACCCCCGCCACCCGAAGGCGACGGAAGTCTGAGACTCCCGGCGGAAAGTGCAATGCCGGACTACTCAGTAAAAACCAGCGGTGCCCTCGTCGTCCTAGTGGGGCGCCACGGTACCACTAATAAGTATTGTCCGTGACGCCCCGGACGGTGGGCCAGCCTGCGGGTGCAGGACAGGCCGCCTCCGATTGTAGAGCGCTCCCAGGCACCGAGAGCGCTCCCACGTCTCGCGCGTGCGGTCTCAAGCCGGCCGAAGGTCTTACTGTCCCTCCAGCCGGCCACCCCACGCAGGGGACGCTCAACCAGACCAGTCTACCGTCTGCAGAATGGGGACACATGTCCAGGAGCGTCCCCTCTCCAAGCCAGGCAGGCCTGACCTCCAACGCCGGAAAATAGCGTTGGGGGCCAGGACCGCCCGTCCTCCAACGCCGGATCGCACCGAGCAACCTAGTTGTATTCCAGGGTGCGCAGCGCGACCCCGCAACTACCCCACGGGTCCGCCGGACTGCACTGATAACCGAGCTAAAAGCTCCAGGGAGCCAGCACAGCCCGGCCCTCACGCATCCGGTCTGCCGGATTGCACCAGCAACCGAGCAAAGCTCCAGGGAGCCAGCACAACCCGGCCAGCACACCGCGCCCCTGCGCTACAGAACGGGCGAGCCAGGCCCCCCGGACCCACCCGTCCTGCCCCTCCCGGCTAGGCAAAAGCCTCACCTCCAACGCCGGATCGCACCGAGCAACCGAGCAAGCTCCAGGGAGCCCAGCGCGACCCCGCAACTACCCCACGGGTCCGCCGGACTGCACTGATAACCGAGCTAAAAGCTCCAGGGAGCCAGCACAGCCCGGCCCTCACGCAACTGGTCTGCCGGATTGCACCAGCAACCGAGCAAGCTCCAGGGAGCCAGTACAACCCAGCCAGCACACCGCACACCGCGCCTTAGCGCTACAGGGCGGGCGAGCCCACGGCTAACCCGCCCACCCCGTCCACCGTGTGGGGGAAGGAAAAACCCGCCCCCACGTCTCCGCGCCATCTCAGCGCCACACACACAGCCGCACCTCCGTGCCAACACACCTGCGCTCACAGGTCCACTCTGATAACCAGAGTGGTACCCGGAGCGCATCGTCTGGTTTTGGTCCACGGGGGTCCGAGGACCCCGACCGCCCGCAGTCGTGAAACCGCAGGCGGCTTCCCCTATCCGCCACCCGGGGGACGCGCCCAGTAGAAGTCCAGCAACTCCTCCCCTTGGAGCCCAGGTCCCAGACCTAAGTCTGGGGCCTGGGCTCCAAAGGCCTGGGCTGGGAACCTAACCTAACCTAACCTAACCTAACCTAACCTAACCTAACCTAACCTAACCTAACCTAACCTAACCTAACCTAACCTAACCTTTTTTTTTTTTTTTTTTTACGTGGGGAAAATCCTTCATGGACACCCTCCGGTAGGGGGGGCTTGGAGGGGATTCAGACTCTTACTGAATAAAAACCGCCACGTGTGTTCTGCCGTACGCCAATGTGGCGGGGTCACAAGGACGCTGTTCAGCTCTTTCGCAACCCCGCCGGCGCCTGCCCTTTCGGGCCCACCGCGGTGCAAAGCACCTCGGAGGACGCACTCGAACACGAAGCGCGCCCTCCCCTCCTTGGGGGGACCGTGCAAGTCGGACGATGAATCCCCCGACCCATCGCCCGCGTGGCCCCCCCCGCGGGCAGGGGGACACCCCCCGCCCGCATTGCGCCGGTGGGTACAATCCCGCGCCGCCCCGGCACCCCAGGCCTAGCCCGGCGTTGCGGGACACCAGGCACCTAGCCCGGGGCGGACAATGTCGGCCCGACGAAGCCGACAAAGGCCAGGGTGGCCGCAGTCAAGGCCCTCCAGCCGACCGCAGCCTCGGCGCGAGAGAGCGCCCTCGCACGCCTTAGGGCGGGCGAGCGAACCCGCCCACCCCGTCCTCCGCGTGGGGGAAGGAAGGACCGACCCCCACGTCACCGCGCCGTCTCAGCGCCACACCCACAGCCGCGCCTCCGCGCCAACACACCCGCGCTCGCAGGACCACCCCAGTACTAGACCAGAGCGGGACCCGGAGCGCATCGTCTGGTTTTGGTCCGCGGGGATCCGAAGACCCCTACCACCCGCAGTCGTGAAACCGCAGGCGGCTTCCCCTATCCGCCACCCGGGGGACGCGCCCAGTAGAAGTCCAGCAACTCCTCCCCTTGGAGCCCAGGTCCCAGACCTAAGTCTGGGGCCTGGGCTCCAAAGGCCTGGGTAAATTTTTTTTTTTTTTTAACGTGGGGAAAATCCGTCATGGACACCCTCCGGTAGGGGGGGCTCGGAGGGGATTCAGACTCTTACTGAATAAAAACCGCCACGTGTGTTCTGCCGTACGCCAATGTGGCGGGGTCACAAGGACGCTGTTAGCTCTTTCGCAACCCCGCCGGCGCTTGCCCTTTCGGGCCCACCGCGGTGCAGAGCACCTCGGAGGACGCACTCGAACACGAAGCGCGCCCTCCCCTCCTTGGGGGGACCGTGCAAGTCGGACGACGAATCCCCCGACCCATCGCCCGCGTGGCCCCCCCCCGCGGGCAGGGGGACACCCCCCGCCCGCATTGCGCCTGTGGGTACAATCCCGCGCCGCCCCGGCGCCCCAGGCCTAGCCCGGCGTTGCGGGACACCAGGCACCTAGCCCGGGGCGGACAATGTCAGCCCGACGAAGCCGACAAAGGCCAGGGTGGCCGCAGTCTAGGCCCTCCAGCCGACCGCAGCCTCGGCGCGAGAGAGCGCCCTCGCACGCCTTAGAGCGGGCGAGCGAACCCGCCCACCCCGTCCTCCGCGTGGGGGAAGGAAAATCCGACCCCCACGTCACCGCGCCGTCTCAGCGCCACACTCACCGCCGCGCCTCCGCGCCAACACACCCGCACTCACAGGACCACCCCAGTACTAGACCAGAGCGGGACCCGGAGCGCATCGTCTGGTTTTGGTCCGCGGGGATCCGAAGACCCCTACCGCCCGCAGTCGTGAAACCGCAGGCGGCACTCCCCTATCCGCCACCCGGGGGACGCGCCCAGTAGAAGTCCAGCAACTCCTCCCCTTGGAGCCCAGGTCCCAGACCTAAGTCTGGGGCCTGGGCTCCAAAGGCCTGGGAACCTAACCTAACCTAACCTAACCTAACCTAACCTAACCTAACCTAACCTAACCTAACCTAACCTAACCTAACCTAACCTAACCTAACCTAACCTAACCTAACCTAACCTAACCTAACCTAACCTAACCTAACCTAACCTAACCTAACCTAACCTAACCTAACCTAACCTAACCTAACCTAACCTAACCTAACCTAACCTAACCTAACCTAACCTAACCTAACCTAACCTAACCTAACCTAACCTAACCTAACCTAACCTAACCTAACCTAACCTAACCTAACCTAACCTAACCTAACCTAACCTAACCTAACCTAACCTAACCTAACCTAACCTAACCAGTCTGCAGCGAACGCTCGCCCCGTGAGCATCGTTTCCGCGTCGCTCCGATCAAAAAAAAAAAATTCCCAATAACCGCGAAACTGTGTTCTAAAAATCTGTGTAATATATCAAAAGTTGCGCGCTGCCGCCAGCTATCCGCTGGTGGTTTTAGAACTCAAATAAGTGAAAAACTCAATTTTTTACAGCTATTTTTGTGTTTTCTCTAATATAAAACAGTCAAAATTTACATAGTGTTCCATTAAAAAAAAAAAAAAAATTCATTACTCAGTCAGTTATCAATATTTTTTTAAAGTATTAGTATCAGTGCATTCAGGACATCCTCCCCTTCAAACTGATGTGTAACACTTTATAATTCAGTTAAATTTAATACAGGAAAAAAGTGTTACAAACTTAAGTGCGCGACGAAACGCCCTTTTTATAAGACTTAAGTGCGTACGCCGACGAATCTAAAGCGACGACCCTAATTTTTTTTCCCACCAATAAGTGCTCCAAAGTGACTTCTTACCGTGTGCAAATTTTTAAATTTTTTCTCGAACTGTAAGTATTTTTTTTCGACCAAAAATCATAACGTGGTAAAGGTAGCCGTTGCCGCTAATTCCGAGGGTGTTGGTGCTACGGTTACCCATCTTATATCAAAAGACTTTTAGCGACCCCTTAAATCACCCTTATCAAAAATATTGAGGAAATTCGGAACAATTCAGCTATAATTGTGATTACAAACTTAGTGTCAAGCTACAAAACTGTATTATGTACCTTACCAGTGAGCTAGATTAAAATTATCAGTGAGGACCTATATATTTTATCATATTCAGTGTTAAAGTGTATCAATAAGAATAAAACTAAGCAAAATTCAGATTTTTCCATTTATAAATTTAGAAGATATTCACTTCCACTCAGAAGTTACTACCGCAGCACTAAGTTTGTGAGCAGAAAAACGCCACGCCTTAAATTTAGATCCTTAATTACTCCATAGTCCTTCACCCTACTTACACCCCCTTCAGTAGCAAACCTTTTTGGACCTCCCTTCTCCTTTTCCGCTACTTTTTATCCCGCAATTCCCACAGGAAAAAAGCTCAATATTTACGTTTACGTAAATATTGAGTAAAACTATAGAAACCTTAAAAATTCCATTACTCCTGATCCTCCCAACCGATTTTCACGCGGTTTTCACCTTATCCACTCCTTTTACATCCTTCATCCCACCCAATCGAAATCTCACCCCCCCCCCCCCCCCCCCCCCCAAATTTTCCACTTTCTCCAGATTTTCCTTCTTCATCAACTTCCTTACGTTACACTTACCCCCTTTCTATATTTAGTTTTCGTGGAAACCCAACGACTTAGACACAATAGACCTTTCAAAATTCTGTTTAAACACATAACTAATTTGTTTTCTTTCATAATAGGTTTAAAAACTCTTATAAAATTACAAGTCACTCATTCACCTAAATTTTAATAAAAACCGTTTTAATTCTTTAATTCTTTTAATATAAATCCGATAAATTCCCGGTTTTCACGAATACTACTTATTTTACCCCTACTACCCCATCCAACCAAAAACCACCCTCACCCCCTCCCCCCCCCCAAAAAACCTTCGATTTTCCCGGAATTTCTTGCGCCAACGGCTTCTCCGTTGGCTTTTTACCCCCATCTCAAATTTTCATCCTCCTGCCTCACAAGGGGACTATAATATTCCTGTTTCAATATATATTATTTAAACTCATAACTTCTTTATATAGATAATCGGATATTCGTGTTCTAAAAATAGAATTCTTTAATATTTTATTAAGGAAATATTAAAGAATTCTATTAATTGCTATAACTCAGCCATTTCTTAACCGATTTGGCTGCGGTTTTCACCTTTGACACCTACTTCACCCCCTTTACACAACCCACCCCCTTACCACCCCCTACCCCCTCCCCCCCCAAATTTTATTTTCTTGAATTCTTTATCTATTCTTTAGTTTCACCACTTCTACAAAACCCACCCCCTACCACCCCCCCCCCCCCACCCCCACCACCAAAAAATTTTTTTTTATTTTATTTTATTTTCTCCTTTTCTTTACCGTAACCACACACACCTAGCACCCCCCCTTCTTCACAACCCCCCCCCCCCCCCAAAATTTTTTTATTGTTCCGATTTCTTATACCTTACATTTGACTTAGTTTTACCTCACCCTGACACCATCCCCCTTTTCCCGTCATGGCTGCCCCTGCAGGGAAAAAAGATAAAACGAGCAAGAAGCTTCCATACCTGGGCTCCGACGTTCGAAGTGAAGCCAGCTTCCGCACAATTATCGAACAGCTTACTGAGACAATATGTCACGCTGTCCGTGAGGGCAAAAGCGTGACTTCAGTCAACAAGGATCTCATACAGTGCGCCGCCCAGGAAATTCGCGTGGCTTGTGAGACCTATCTCGAGATTAACATAGCAGAGCAAGAGAAATACGACCCCACTTTCAACTCGCCTATGTGTTATAAAAATGTCGTTACCGATCTGACTCAATTAGTTAAGGACGAGGTCTCCAAGCTGCGCGAAGAGATCAAGGCCGAACACTCCGCGACTTCCAAAAGTATTATATCGACGTACGCTTCTATCGCCGGGCGCCAAGCCCAGCCCAGGGACCTGCCCGGCCCTACCGCTCGACCTTCCCCGGCGGTCAAAGCCGCCTCTACCACACCGCCGAACACGAAACCAGCAATCGTCGTCGCCTCTAAAACTCCGGCCTCCTCCCGAGAGGAAACATTCAGAAACCTGAAATCTACAATATCCTTTCGCGAAACTAATTACGCTCCGGCCAAGGTAGCCCCATTATCTAAAAATAAACTCCGCATCGAGTTCGACACGGAGCGCGACCGCGACGACGCCCTGCAACGCATTAAAGCGGCTAACGACGCCAAAGTCTCCGCTGAGGTGGCTAGCCGCCTCAAGCCTATGATTATTCTGAAGGGTGTGTCCTGCGACGTCGCCGTTGAGGAGCTTACGGACATTATTATGCGACAAAACCCCGAGCTTAGTGAACTCGACTCCGCACAAATTAAGTACAAATTTAAAAGAGACAACAGGAACCCTTTACTGTATAATGCTGTCTTCATAACTCACCCCGTAGCCTTCCGCACTTTACTGTCCCTCGATCGTGTCCGCGTTGATTATCAGCGTGTACACATCGAAGAGTTCAGTCCCTTTTTACAGTGCCACAAGTGCCTGCAGTTCGGGCACACTGCCACCCACTGTAAGTCCTCTTCCACGCGGTGCGCGCACTGCGCGGAAGATGGACATATCCATAAAGAATGCCGACACAACACCTCCGTCTCTGCTGACGGCTCAACTGTCGCAGAAACCGGCACTTACAAATGCTTCAATTGTGTGTCTCATAACAACAAGTTTAATAACAAACATCCCACCGAACACAAAGCCACCTCTACCATTTGCCCTATTGTGCGTTCCATGCGTAACAAGACAAGGCAAAACATAGACTACGGAACTGCTCCGACACCCTCACTTAACAGTGCGGCACGGGCAGCTCCGTAAGTCCTAAATTGTTCGTCTTGTCTTGCTTCCCATTTGTACATTTTACACACCACACTCTTCCCACGAACTGCAGGTATTCGTTTACACCACTCTTCAACTTATATCGCTCAGACTCCTTTTACATTTATATATATTTCTATACTTACTCTTACATATATATTATCTATTTTCTTAACATTTATATACA